>NW_007248549.1:6603-69684 GCF_000164805.1 Carlito syrichta | reverse complement strand
CTATAAATATTCTTTTAAATCTTATAAAGAAGCTTGTACCGTATAAAAGGCTCCCAAATGTGACCTGAGTTTGAATTATATCTAATACCTAGGCCGAAACCGCAGTTTATGGGAAACAGGAACAATGGGTTTCTAGAGTCAGCTATGCCTGTCACAGTCACAGAGTCTTCAGCTTAGGCTAGCAGAGTTCCTTTAGGTTGTTCTTGTGCTGCATGGCAAAAGGGGGAGCAAAATGGGGTCTACGGCTCCCGAACACGTCCTAGCGGTCTCGAGGTCCACGGCCCTCCCTGATCCCTAACGCTCAGTGGGCCTCCGTGGCCGGCTCCCAACATCTACCTTTTTATGGAAGGTTTTAAAACCATCACACTCTCCAAGCATCATAGTAACCTCTTTATTAATTAATGCCATGTAAATACTTGCAGGAAGGGAGCAGCTGTACAAAGAGAGAAAAGACTTTAAATCTCTGTCCTCAAGGAGATTACAATCTAGTTAGGGAAGACAATATTTTCCTAAGAAAAGATAACCAAGAATAACTTTGAAGTAAAAAGTTACAAATGATAAATTGTGCTTCTAATGGGGAAGTTCTGTGCTTTTAAAAAAAATCTCAATAGATATGGGGGTACAAGTGAGTTTTGGTTACATGGATGCATTTTATAGTGGTAAAGAAATCTAAACTTTAAGTGTACCCGTCATCCCCACTAGGCCACATTGTACCCTACAGTAACTTTTAATCCCTCACCCCTTTCCACCCTCCCCCTTTTGAGTCTCCAATATCCATTACACCTTTCCATATGCTTTTTGCAGACCCCCTACATGAGACTTGTAAGTGAGAACATGTGGTATTAGATTTTCTGTTCCCGCGTTACTTCACTTAGGCTCATGGTCTCCAATTATATCCAAGTGGCTGCAAAAGACATGATTTCATTCTTTTTTATGGCTAAGTAGTATTCTATCATATATATAAATGTGATTTTTATTATTTTTATAATGAAAATCACATTTTCATTATCCACTGATCAGATGATCAGCATTAAGTTGGCTCCACATCTTTGCAATTGTGACTTGTGCTGCTATAAACATGCAAGTTCAGGTGTCTTCTTTGTATAATGACTTATTTTCCTTGGGGTAGTTACCAAGTAGTGGGATTGCTAAATATAATGGTAGATCTTTAGTTAGATCTTTGCTTTTTCGACTCCAGTCCTACCACTACCATGCTGTGTGACAATGACTATACCATTTAGTGTCTCTAACTTTCCATTTCTTTATCAGATCACATGGGGTTGGGGTGGAGTCTGTGTGGAAACTGGGGAGCCCTCTGCTACTTCTTTGGTGCTCCATTAAGCAGTAAATCTGGTATAGTATGGGCTATGAAAGAGGGTTAGCTTAAAATTGATCAAGTATGTTACATATGCAAGGTGTTCAGCTAAGTGCTATAGGAAATGCAGAAGTAAATTGATTCATATGTGCTTAATAAACTGGCCCATCTATATTTATATCATATATATGTATATATTATATATGCAGTACACAGTCACCTTAAGTATTTATAGGGGATTAGTTTCAGAAACTCCCTCAGATACCCAAATCCGTGAATGCTCAAATCCCTGCTATAAATTAGTATAGTATTTGCATATAACCTGTGCACATCCTCTTGCATACTTTAATCTTAATAGCAGAACCTAATACAGTGTCAATGCTATGCAAATAGTTGTCTACTGTATTGTTGGGATAAATGACAAGAAAAAAATTTGTACAAGTACACAAGCAATTTCTTTTTTGAATATTTTCGATTTGCAGTTGATTGAATCCATGAATGTGGAATCCATGGACACAAAAGGCTGATAGTATATATAGTCTTACAAATATTCAGATAGAAAAATTTTTATTTATTTGCTATATATTATATAAAATAAACATAAAAGGACATATATGAATACTATGTATATATAGTATATAAAACATTCTCAACTCTTAGAGAGAGATATAAAAAATTTATGTACAAGTTCAATAATCATATGTCAAATATATAATAATTGTCAGCATTGACTAACATCCTTTGAGAGTAATGGACACATACTGTACCCGGAGGCAGCACACTCAGTTATAGATGCTTCTACCATTATCTGGTTTAGGCAAGTTTCTCATCCTCACTAAATACCTACAAACAAACCTAAATAGCTACATCTATAGAATAATGAGTTTAAATTATGTACTTTACAAGTTTCCTTCAAACTATTAAAAAAAGCATTGATTTACTGACTTTTGCTTGTTTTGTTTATAAACTATTTCAACATATGTTAAACTGTTCTGCTTTTTCACCAACATTTACTGAGTGCTTAAAGTGTAAATGCTTGACTATATTAAGAATGTTTTTTTGATAAAATTTTCTGAGTACTCTATAATAAACAAAAATAGAAAACTCCTCTTCTAAGAACAACCCTGTACTGCATTCAGATTTTGTTATATTACAAAGTACATCTACATATATCTACAAAATAATAGTGCCTTGTCTTAAGTGTCCCTGGACATTATTCAAGTGCTTCATTTGTTAGAATTCTGATGTTATCTACCTCTTGGTCTTCTCTGTTCTTGCCCTTTTAAGGTCCTTCTCTGGCCAGTCACAGCACTTCTGGGCCTCAACCCAAAACCTCCTTGCTGGGTAAACAGTGTATTACCTTATAAGAGGGATGAGACTAACTCTTAGGAGGCAGCACTCCTGGAAAAATGATCTATTGGAGCCAGGCAGTCAGCACTTGGGGAAAATTACAAAATTGCACCCAATTATACTCAATTACACTTCTATAAGAAGGCCCCATTTCTTACATCCTGGCAGAAAATTCTGCTTTGATTTTTGAGGAGGAGGGTACATTTTAATTTATATGCATTGCCTTCTATAATCCTGAAAACAATCTTATGTGATGAGCACCATGAGGCATGAAGGGGCTAAGTAATTTGCCTGAGGTAAAAACCTAGTAAGGGTGCAACAGCGGAGATGGAAGGTGAAGTTGGGCATGTGCCCCGTAGCGTCTGCAGAGATGCCTGTCTGAGCTAGAAGCACCAGCAGCACCGCGGTGTGTTTGGCAGACAACACTGCTGAGGTGGGCAGGTGTCCCAGTGCTGAGGTTGCAATGCCCTTGAGAATCTGCAGCTTGTGGCAGGGGAACTCGGGAGCTGTCAGACCCAAGGGCAGCCGCATCCTGAATTTTAGTTCAGGAGTCTGTGAGGGTTGGTATGTACCCCTGAACATATCAGTGCTGAAGGATCATGACATTTAATTGTGCACAAAAAACACCACACCATGGCAAGTTGAGAAAGACCCTGTGAATGAAAGGAAAAAGTTTTACATTTCAGTACTTTACAGGGTAATTTTTTCTAATTTCTCAACAAGTGGCATTACACTTTCCTTTTTGTACTAGACTCTGTGAATTATGTAGCTGGTCCTAGTTATGATGCTTTCAGCATCTTATTCACTTAAGAATTCCAATCTTATAGGAAGTGCTCTCCTTCCTTCCGTAAACTCCTCCAGTGTCAGGGGTGGAGAAGGTTAAGATCGCTTTGGTGGGTGTGGTTGAACGGTATGTCAGTGAGGGCGAGGATGCTGTTTCCTTTCTGTTGTTCATTGTGATCGCTCTAGCTTCTTGTCTGCAGACTCAGGTGAGGCCCCTCCTGGTCCTGCTGATGAGAAACTCGAAAGAGCTCTTCTAGGTCGTGAAAAGCTCTCCTAGGACTTGGCAACCGCTTTTGGCCAACCTCTAGTTTTAGTTTCACACAGCATTCATCTGAAGTAGGCAGAAATCTGCTGATTAGGCTTCCGATCCATCCTCTGTGGACTTAACTTTGGAGCCTAAGTGCACAGGCAAGTACCACCTTGTGTACTTCCAGGTTAGGACTTGGTGGTGCCTATCGGCCATGCTAATTCTCCCTTATGTACTAGCTGTACTGGGAACTGACTAGTCATTCTGGTGGCTCAGAGGACATCCAGATGCAGAACAAAGCACTATTATCACCATCTGTTATCCTAGAACTTCAGAAGCAAGTCTCATCTCGAAATGAGCTCGCAGTTTTTGAGACAGAAACCAATTGTAATCATTAAAGGCTGTTAATGGAAGAGGATAGCCTCTCCTTACAAACACCGCATTCCTCTCGTACACTCAAACATCCCTCTTTTGGGGCATAGAGTTCTCTCTTATATATCTTGTGGGTAAATTCTCTCAGCTCATCTTCTCTTGTACCTGAGGGAAGAGCAGGGGTCTGCTTACAAAAACCGAGCCTCTTTGAACTTGCATTCATATCTCTGTTTTCAACAAAACATGAATCCTCTTCAATACCTGCAATTACTTGGTAATCTCCTAAGGCAGGGAAAGATTTTAATTAGCAGCACCTCACAAAACTCTGTTGTCCACATTAAGACATATTACTTAACAAGTTAAATGCAATGAATATACGTGCCAGCATTATTAATAAATATCTATTGAGGGTCTGTCATGTGCATACCATTTAGGGAGATTCTGTGTATGGTATAGTCCTTATCCTTGAGGACATTTCAAAGGAATTGGAGAGAAGAGACACAAACATAATCAGGAACAATGCATGATAAAAATGTAAGATACTGAAAAAATGGCATAAGCAGCAAAGCGTGTGCAAAGTTGGAAAGAGGTGACATTTCTGTGGCAGAGTGTGTTCATTGATGACATACAGGAGCACCAAGCTTTGTATGGCTTTGAAGGATGGATATGATTTAGAGAAGCTGTAGGAAGAGGATGTGCTTTTCAGAGAGGGAGAATAATTAAACAAGAATGGAGTTCAGATTGTCTGTTGCATTTAAGAAATATTCCACAACATACAGAGTTTTCTTCACTTTCTCCTTGAGGAGGTCTCAGCCCCTTCCCACAGGGCTAGTCTTGCCCTAGGAACCATTCCTACTGTAGGTGATCAGCAGGGGCATTGATCAGAGTTATTCATTTTAGAGGGCTACCATGGTAGGGGGGCTCTTCTGGACTCTCCAGGTTGGCCTTTAGCTTTCCAAGGTCAAGGCCAGGCCCCTTCAAGTCTGGAGAACAGAAGGACGATTTGGCTTCACTACCAGTGGTTAACTAGTAAGCCACCCACAGATGCAGAAATACTCATACATATAGACCCAAAGATAAACATTAGTTCTCAGATGTAGTACAATTTAGATACTTGTTCAAGATATAAAATCATTTCCTCAAGCCAGAATATTCATCTTAGGTCAGTCTCTCTAGAAGCAGGGCCTATTCTAGGGACTAGAGGTGCCTGTCTTCTAGTGGGTATGCTCTTGATGAGAAACCTCTCAGAGACTGAGAGAACTAGGGCGGGGAGGGACAGAGCTGGGCAAGGATGTGGTCTCAGAAGAGATCCTTGGTCTGGTCTAGGGAATGGGGTGAGATGAGGGGTTGGGTTCTGGAGCATGAAATCACACTGCAGAGGGTATCCTACTTGAGGTAAGGGGGCTGTACACTTGTAGCCAGTGTCAGAAATTGTGGGCTCTGCTGTAAGAAGAGGGTAGACCAAGCTCTTGGGCTCAACCCTAGTGAGCAGAGGCTTGGTGAAGGAAGTAGGTGTGAGCTGCTGGCAGCCAACACTCCTAGCAGCTGGGCAATGGGTACATAAGCTCAGTAAAGTAGACCTGAGCAGAACTAGGCCAGCATCCCACTTGTTTACTATGTTTCAGAACAAGGACTTAAATTTTTATGCAGTTCAAGATCACTTTCCCTCCTACCCACTCCATGGATCCACGTTTGGCACCAAGCCCACCCAAACAAACCAGGGCCCATCGCAAGGCTTCCTTGGTAGCTACACAAGGAAGAGACCACAGTTTTGACATTTCTTTTCCTTGCTTGAGGGCAGTGGCTCTCCTAGGCAGGGCAGGGTGTCCCCACACTCTTCTCTGTAATCTGAAGCAAGGCAATTATGGTTCTTTAGTACAAACAGCTCCAGGGGTCAGGAATTGGAACAGAGTGTAGGTTTCCTCTTTTCCAGTTATACAAGGAAGTAACACAGGCCTTGAAGTTGCAATATCTATGATTTATGGTATTTTGAAAATTGATTCATATTGAGTCACTTTATAGTATCAGACCAGCATACTTCCTCATTAAGTGGGAAAACAAACCAAAGACAAATCTATTTTAGACTCCAGATTTTCTTACTGTAATTGAATTGTGAACTTTTAACATTACATGTAAAGAAATGGAACGATACAGTTTTAAATTCATGTATATTATGATGTGGACAAAGGAAATGGTGGCTTTTGTGGAGTAGGTAGAAGTGAAGTGGGGGAGGAAGAATGACAGGAATGAATTGCTCAAGATTAAAGAGAAAAACAGTATCATGTTTAAAAATATCAGAACACTTTGTTCAAAATTGACTTGATATTTCTGATGTAACCTGTTTTCAGAACGAGCATACAAAATAAGATTACAAGGTGCAAATAGTTTTGTAAACTTTAAAGAAATCGATATCTATTACAAACTTTTAAAAAAATGGATAATCTTCCATTTTATAAATGCACCATAGTGTATTTAATTAATCATCTATTGAACATTTAATTTATTTGCTGGGCAGTGACATTTTGATTGTAATTATGCATAGTAAAAACAAAGTACCCTGAATAAATAAGCCAGATTCATATTGTTTGGTTACAGGATTGCCTTTGTCATTGAAGGGAATTTGTAAAGGTGCATTTACATTTCAGAACAACAAAATTTACCAAGTGGTTGTGTTCTTGATGAAATGCCTCATGTGATGGAGACCAGTGCTATTTAAAAGTACAGTTTTATTTTTAAATTGTCCAGCAAATATGTACTTCCACAGGCAGAATTTTCCATTCCAAGGTTTGTGAGGCTAAGGAAATTGGTATAATCCTTATTCCCACAGTAAAATTAAAATACTGCCACAATAAAGTCATTATGCTAAGTAGTTAGTGACTCCAAGAAAATGATTTTTAGTTAGAGAAAACCCAAGAAATGACATTTTAATCACTAGTTTTCTTTCCTAAGTCATTCATTACTAAAAATATTGGAGAAATACTACTTGTTCTGAAGGTCAATATAAACTATACCACTGGTCAGGCCCTCAGATGTTCTGGGGAATATCTTTGTACTGTAGCTTTGATGTTCCAGTTGGTGTGTCTTACAAATTCTTCTTGTCTATAAATTGAGTAGAATGCAAGTGTGTAATCTCTATAGTTCCTTCTGTTCCAAGAACAGAAAATTTTAATTACAGAAAGATGTAGACATTCACACAGGGATAGGCCTAGGGCCAGCAGCATTGCAATTCTATGATTTTGAGCTCCTCTGAAACACACACACATGCACACGCACGCAAACACACACACACACACACACACACACACACGTTAATTTAAAACAAAATATCAAAAGACTGATTTAAAACTTAGCTATTTCACTAACTAGCTGTCTTAGATTTTACCTTTGTGTATGTTCGTTTCTTTCTTTATAAAGTGAGGGATTAAACTAGAACAGATGGAGGCTCATAGATTTTTAGTACTGGAAGGTACTTCGTTGAACCAATCCAAGCCCTTCCTTTTCCAAATAGGAAACTTCATGCTGAGAGATTAAGTGACTTGTCTGGGGTACACTAGAGTAAGGAGCAGAGCTCAAGTTCATGCCCAGATTATTTAATATCCAAGTCTACTGTTTTTTCTCCAACTACCAAACTCTATAGCTATTTTGCTCTGAAATTTATGAATTTATGGTTACCCAAATGAAGGTTTATACTATGAACATTTTTAGTAGAATCCTATAAATCCTAAAATTGTCATTTTTAAAGGTTGCTTACAATTGGCAATTAGCTATACAGTCTGAGTGTTCTTTAAATAGGATAATGTGATTTTGGTCCTCATCTTTGAGAATAAATTTAAACCATGATCTATCTTTCTTGAGTCTGTATATGCCTGCTCTCAGACTCAATCCTGTGGCTAAAAGCATGGCCAAAAATAGTAACACAGAAAAATAGATACAAACAAGTGGTACCACAGGGTAAGCAAATGATGGTAGAGCAGCCTGTGGTGTTTATTAGATTCAAATCTTAAAATAGGAGCAGGGATAATCTCGTGGACACAGTATTATTTTGAAATAAAATACTTTATATTGTCTCAAACATCAGATATCCTTGGGGCTAATGTTAATTCAACTTTATAGGAAGTTACTTTGTAGATGACATAGTGTATCATAAGATTTGCCTACAAAGAACCATGTTAGGATAATTTTGGCTTGTCTGGAAGCTAAAGACTTCAAGCAAGTCTTAACCTGCAGACAGCAGTAGAGCCTTCTTCAGAGGCCACAAGGTGGGCAGCGGAGAAGGATTCACTGATCCCGATCATTTTCTGATGTAGACGTTGTTGGGTGGATTAGGTGTTATTAGCAGCTGGAATCAACACTACAGTGGGGGTGGGGACCTGAGAAATATGCAGCAAGCTGACAACTACAAGTTGCTTGGCCATGCAGGGGGCCAAGGGGTGGAGTTTTCTTTTCTGTTTGTTTCTTCATCATGGACATGGGCATTAAAATATACATATATACATATTCATTTTTAATTTATTTTTTATTGACAAATAATAATTATGTATATTTATGTGATACAACGTGATATTTTGATCTATGTATAATTATAGAAGGATTCAGTCAAGCTAACTATCATATGCCTTGCCTCTCCAACATCATTGCTGTGTGGTGAGAACATTAAAAATCTATTCTTGCCGGGCTCGGTGGCTCAGCCTGTAATCCCGTGCTTTGGGAGGCTGAGGTAAGTGGATTGCCTGAGCCCGCGGGTTCGAGACCCGCCCGGGCAACTTGGCGAGACCTCATCTCTACAATAAATCGAAAATCAGCCAGGCGTGGTAGCGCACGCCTGTAGTTCCAGCTACTAGGAAGGCTGAGGTGGAGGGATCGCCGGAGCCCAGCAGGTCGAGGCTGCGGTGGCTGGGAGCAACCACTGCACTCCAGTCTGGGCGACGGAGTGAGACTCCAACTCAAAAAAAAAAAAAAAAAAATCTATTCTTTTAGCAATTTTGAAAAATCCAATAAATATTTTTTATGAAACATTTAATAAAAAATAAAATACTGTGAGTTTCAATAAGCCTTTGCTGAATAAATAATTCCAATATATTGTTAACTGTGGTTATTTCTAAATTTATTTGAGAGGTAGAATTACCCCATTCCCCATTTAGTGATTAAGTTTGTGTGAATTTTTCTCCAACCCTCTCAATGGCCTGAAGGGTTAGCTAAGCAGACCATTACTCCAGCTACTAGAAAATTCCTAGAGAAATGGACTATTGATAAAAGTAAGATCTAGTGTTTTGTTTTGTTTTTATAAATGAGGATGCTATGTCAATATGCCACAGAGGAGGGGTCAGTAGACCTTTCCATAAAGGGCTAGATAGTATTCTTGGCTTTACTGGCCATATGATCTGTTGAAACTATACAACTTTGCCTTCGTAGGGTGAAAGCAACCACAGATTATATGTAAACTAAAGAGCATAGCTGTGTTTCAGTAACATTTCGTGTAAAAGAAGAGGAGGCAGGACACACTTGTAACTTCTGCCAGAGGACACAGACCTATTCCACATCTACTATAAAGATAGGTGATGCCATTTTCTCCTACTTACACAGACAGAAATCTTGGGAGAATCTTCGATTCCTTTTTCTCCTTTATTTTCCACATTTAATCAGTAATTAGTATTGTTGATTCCACTTTCTCAATGTCTTTTCTGTCATCTCTTTGGTAGGATCCTTTTTTTTTGGCAGGCATATTTTTTATTATTACATAAGTAGATGTATATCTTCAAGAGACTTGTGGCAATTTGAATCGGAAAAGATCAAGTCAAATCAGTGTAACTGGGATATCCATTACCTTAAATATTTGTCTTTTCTTTATGCTAGAAACATTTGAATTATTCTCTTCTAGATATTGTAAAACAATGGGTTATTGTAGACTACAGTCACCCTTCTGATCTAGCAAACACTAGATCTTACTTCTATCAAGCCATGTATTCGTTCCTATTAATCAACCTCTCTTCATCCTCTCCCAACTCTCTACCCTCCTTGGCCTCCAGTAATCACCAATCTATTCTTTACCTTAAGGGAATCCACTTTTTCAGCTCAGTAAGTTCTTTTTTGACCAACCTACCTAAAACAGGTTCAACTAACTTACTATTTCCTTAAAACTCAAGTTACAACCTGAAGATAATTAATATATTTATTTACTTGTTTTTTATTTGTCTTCCATAATAATGTAAACTCCTTGAAGGCAAAGACTTTGTCTCTCTTTTTCACTATTGCAGAATACTGCCTGGCCCAAGAGACAAGACATATGCTTAGTGCATACTTGCTGAAAGAAAAAAGGACCACAAACCAGTTCCCTTCCTTCTAAATTCTTGTATTTTCCAGCACATTCTTCACATGAATTATAGAATTACCATACCAGTCAAGGTTCAGTAGGAAAAAAATGGCATATGTGAAATAGAAGAAATAAAAGAAGACTTAGTAAAGGGGCTGTTTCTAAAAGTGTGGGCAGGCGAAGGAAAGGTGGGGCATAGTTGGACCCTTAACCATCCCTAGGCATGAAGTGGTAAGTGAGAGAGTTGTCACAAGATCCTGATCAGAGAGAGTCTTGTGGAAAGACCCTTCATGACAGGAGCTGTCTTCCTTGGTCATGAGATGCAGCCAGCCAGATGCAACCTGCAGGTTGGGAGCAGGGGTGTAAATGTCCTCGCCTCAGGCTTACCCCTCCCACGGGGTCTCTGCATGAACCCGACTGCAGCCCCAGGATGCAAAGGAACCAACTGACAGAATCCATAGAGAATAACCTCTTGGGATCAACAAGGCAGCTGGTACTATAATTCTACTTGTGTGTGCAGGAAAAGGTGGTTTCTCCATCACAGGGGACACATGACATCCCATCAGCCACTGAATCATGATGGGGTAACATCAATTCAGTTGTAGCTGTACCTGAAATGAAAACGTGAATAATCACTGAGGTTCTTCATGTAAGGTAGTAGGGGAAAAGGAAAAAGAAATAACACAAACAGCTGATACTATTGCTACTCTGTAACTGGAAGCACAGCATGATTTGGTCGTCAGAGTTGCTTTTTCTACCATACATTCTATTTCTATGTCCCCTTTTCCCTTTGCCAACACCATGGCTACACAGAGTTTCTCTCCGGGTAGGATAATTCAAATATTCATTCCTCTAAGATCCTAAAATGAATAAGCAAACTGATCTATACATATGGCAACTCAGATGAAGACAATTCAAGGGAAGGCTAATAAAAGAATGATGCGTAAAGATATGGGCAGGATATAAGGAAGATACAAGCTATGATTTTGGAGTTCCCCAGGCTACTTACAGGGAAACTCCTCATCCTGAAGGGGAAGGACTTGCTACTCTTATCTGGAACCAGGGCTCATGGAGATCATACATTCAGAACTGTTTTCTTGGGCGGAGAGAGAGAGCCATGTTGAAGTAACCTTGCGGGGCAGGATATGGGAAATGTGCCCTTGCTTCACACACTCTCTGATACTGCTTCGTCTCCCCACTGCTCAAAACCACTCAGACGTCAGAGAACAAAACAGCCTGTTGATGCGGTCCATATAGAGTGGTTTCTTGAGGCAGAGAACGAGGTTGAGAAAGGTGGGAGAGGATCTTGTAGGGCAAGCAAAAGACCTCTGGCACCTTTAAACAGTATTCCTAAGACACAAGTCAAATGACTCTTAAAACAAACTTCCACCTTTTATGGCTTCCCATTTTCTACAGAATAACATACCAACTGCTTAATATGATTTCTAAATCCTCCCACATTCTCTCCTTATCACAACTTCCTGCTTTGACTTTTCTCTTTTTTGAGTCAGGGTCTCACTCTGCCACCCAGGCTAGAGTGCAGTGCCATGATTAGGGTTCACTGCAGCCTCAACCTCCCGGGCTCAGTCAATCCTTCTGCCTTAGCCTCCTGAGTAACTGAGACTATAGGCCTGGCTAATTTTTTGTAGAGATGAGGTCTTGCTATGTTGCATAGGTTCGTCTTAAACCTTTAGGCTCAAGCAGTCCTCTTGCCTTGGCCTCCCAAAGGGTTGGGATTACAGGCACGAGCCACTGTGCCTGGCCTCTACTTTGACTTGTATTGCTTTCCCAATCCATGCCAGTATTTGTGTTACATACTTTGCATTTTTGTTATCCTTTATAAGTCATACTGGAATGCAATTCTTCCTCATCTATTCTTAAAACTCATTTTAAAATTCTGAGCTGGACATGGTAGCTCACGCCTGTAATCTCAGCACTTTGTGAGGTCAAAGCAGGAAGATCGCACGAGGCCAGAAGTTCAAGGGAACTATGATCACACCACTGCCCTCCAGTCTGAGTGACAGATTGAGACCTTGTCTCTGAAAAAAAAAATGCTCTTCTGTAAAGGGTACATTCAATTATAGTTCCTTCTTCTCCCATTGCACTTATTCCAGACATTGTATACTTTTCATTAATGTAGCCCTTACTGTATTTTCAAATTGTGTTAGGTACTTTGATTATATCATTTTATTCTCATAGCAATGTGGCAATATGGCTGTTTTTATCCCTTATTACAAATAAAGAGCCTGAGTCTCAGCAATATCTGGCTGTAACCACTTTATCCCACTGATGAGTCTTAGTATAACTCATGGCAGGACTGCCCGATGATGTGAAGCTATGTGAGGCACAGAGTGTCTCCTATGAAGATTCTTTCCAAATTAGTTAGCCTGAATCTAACCAAGTCGTTAGTTCTGACAACCTGTTTGCAGGGAATAGAAGAGTACAGGATTATATAGAAATACAACGCAAAGAAGCAATCAAATATGCAATGGGATGTCCTATAAGAAAACTGCTCTGATTTCTGCCAAAAGTCAATTTTATGGGAAAAAAGGGAGATAGAAAATCATTCTAGACCAAGAGACAAAGCAGTTATAACCACCAAATACAATGTGTAAGTGTTGATGGGATCCTTGTTTGCCCAAAGTTGTAAATCATGTAGAAGCAGAATCCTAATTCACTCGTATCTTTGTGGAGAGGCTGTCCATACCCCGTCCACATCCTCTTGGCACTCACTATTCTCCCACTAGCCTTTGTGTGTCAAAAGCTTTTCATTTCAAGCACCTGAGACTCTCTGTCTGGGGCTTTCTTTTGGCCCATACCTGGGGCAGTCCAGAAGACGTTGGCACTCAAGACCTTAAGAGTAGATTTCAGCCACAAAGAAAGGAATTGGAGGATAAATAACTTGGCTTCCTCTTTTGGGTGGACAACTCTGAGGAGGGGTCCCCACTATTTCCCAAAGGTCCCTGTGGGATTTATTCCTACCTATAGAATTAACTTACTTATTAACACACCCAGTGTGATGTTCTTCCTTGTCTCTTACTTCTCCCACTTCTCTGATGGTACTTCCTGATATCATTTTCTTTTCTTTTTTTTTGAGTTGGAGTCTCACTCCATCGCCCAGACTGGAGTGCAGTGGCCGCTCCCGGCCACCGCAGCCTCGACCTGCTGGGCTCCGGCGATCCTTCCACCTCAGCCTTCCGAGTAGCCAGAACTACAGGCATGCGCTACCACGCCCGGCTGATTTTTTGATTTATTGTAGAGATGAGGGCTCGCCAAATTGCCCAGGCGGGTCTCGAACCCGCGGGCTCAGGCAATCCACTCAACTCAGCCTCCCAAAGGTGTGGGATTACAGGCTGAGTCACCCAGCCTGGCCCTGAAATCATTTTCTAAGAAACCACTAAGTCCTTTCCTCAGAACTGGCTTCTGGAGGAATCCAGCTTGAAACAGGAATCAAAACTCCTGCTCTTTCCACTGTTTCCTTTATTCATTCTGTCTCACGATGTTGTTGGTAAGAAGTTGTGTGACATAGTTCATAGAAAGGAACTGGATTTTGTAGTCAGGCAAACTCAGGACTTCACCCTGTCTTCTGCACTTATTGACTGACCTTAGGCAACTGGAACTCTTTAAGCTTCAACATTCTCATTGATGAAATGCTTGTAAATCCACAATGGAAAATTTCCTCTATTTATACTTTCAACTTAGGAGCTTTCATAGATGGTAATCTTTTCCATTTGGTGCTGTTTCTGGTACACTGTACTAGATTTTTTTATGAACACTTGTGAAAGTTTATAAATCTTAAATCTAGATGACAATACAGAAGTAACTCACAGCAAGATGTTAGTGTTAGCTTGAATAAAGTCAGTTTGTACTTTTGCATAAATTGACTTAGAAGAGCCTCTAGGGACATGACGTACTGGCGAGTCAAGGAGTTTCTGTGCTTTCTGGGCAGAGATAGTGTGAATATGATATGTAACGGTGTGAAGAACACAGCCTCATGCCTCCCAAATGAGGAGCCCAGTGATTGAGGGCCTTTGTAGTTACATGTCTCTTGCTCTAGATTTTAAGTTCCTAGATGGCAGAAACAGCGTTTTATTCATCTCAGATATTTATTTATAGTAAATGTGAAAAAATGAAAAAGACAAATCTTACACTCTACACATTTCTTTCCATAACATATGTTAAGTATTCATAATAGATTATGCAAACCAAGTGACCAACAGCACACTGTACTAGAAGCTACCTACCAGATATAATCTCATTCATTTCCACAACTTCCATATAGCAAATTACCTTCTTCATTTCTGTTTCATGATCACATCATTGGGATTGTTTTAAGTCACCTAGTTTTTTCAAGTCATCTTTTGTTGGAGCATTCCTCTTCTGATTCTCAGCCTTTGAATGTCATTGTTTAACTATTAACCAGGTTTTTTTAGTCTCCTTAACACACTAGGGTGATTTCTGGGATTTGGAAACTTAAAAAAAAATTGTATCTAATTTCCAACGTTAGTACATATAATAGCTACAAAGACTAATCGTATATTCCCAACTACAGATTAGTTTTCTCTTAGTGATGACGTAATTTTATTTAGTGACTGTCTTTCACTTATTTAGCATTTTCAAACTCTTCCTCCTTAATAAAAACAGACTGCTTAGTGCTTCTTTTTATTCTTAAATTTTCTTTTATTAATTCTTTTCTTGCATTCGGTTAATAATATATTTAGCCCTAATGGTGTATTACTCTGTGAATTTGTATCTAGACCATCGTTGCCCAATAGAAAATTTTAAGATGATAGAAATGTTTATGCAGGGCTGTCCAATAAGGTAGCCACCAGTCACATATGGTTACTGAACAATATGGTTAGTGTAACTGAGGCACTGACATTCTAACTTAATTTACTTTTCAATTAATTTAAATTTAAATAGCCACATTTGTCTAGTGGCTGCCACATTTGTCTAGTGGCTACCACATTGGATAGAACAGATCTAGACTTTGTTTTTGTTTATACAACAGAAATACTATATTTATCTCTGTCTTATTTTTTTCTTCAACTATGTATATAACTGGCCTAAACTGTTGTGAACAAAAAAATTATTGACGTCTGCAAAAAACACATTCCAAAATCATTGATTACCACTATACTCTAAAATACTTCAAAAGAAAAGTTAGGGAAAGAAATGTGCTGGATGAAGTTATCTCTGTTGTTTTGACTAATACACCAATAACTAGTTTGACTACCTAGAATCCACTACTGAAAATAAGATAGGTAAAAAATATGCTACCCACAGAATGATTTTTTGGATGAAAAGCATTTTACATAGACGTCAAGAACTTGTTCAATTTAAAATTATAAAATTGGTTAGATATTCTCAAGTTCTTGCTTCTTTTTTCTCCCTCCTCTTTGAGTTTCTTTCTTTTCACTAAGGGGCTCAGTGCCATCATATTTCTCCAGTTGACCGTATGGCCACTTACCCTTTACTCCCTTCCACTGTGGAATCTTACTGTGCATCACTCTAGTCAACTCATTTACACCAACATGTTAATAGTTGAAAAGGCTTCATTCTCTCTGCACTGAAAACCTACAATGAGAGACAGTATATCCCTGTGAGGGAGATATATCTCAGATAAACCTGAGAGAACAGGCTTTGGAGTGAGGTGGCTTTAGGTTGTTATCCTGGATTTACTAGCTGAGTGACCTTGGTTTGAGCAAGCCACTTCACCTCTGTAGGTCCCCATTTCATCAGCTGTAGTATGGACATCATCATAGTTCCTACCCTGGGGTGTTGTTGTGAATATTAAATAAAACACCACATGAAAAGTACTTAACTAGTGCTGGCTACATAATAATTGTTATTGTTATTATGAATACATTAATTTTTAGGAAAATATTACATATATGCTCCCAAATGAATCTCTAAGAAAAAAGTTGCAGCAATAGTAGACAGTTTGAGGACAGATTTATAATTTTCTCTTAGGGTCCTCAACATATACATATATCTATTGAATGAATGAATAAATGATGGATGAATGAATTACTTCGATAGACAAAAGTCCTGCTCTCAAATGCTCAAGGACACTTGCTCAGTCAGTAGTAGAGGCAGCAGGAAGAATTCCAGCTTTAAATTTGTCTCTGTGCTCTCAACATATGCCACATAAAATGGGCATGAAATCATTATCAATGGCAAGTGTAATCAGACAGGGTGGGACTTTATATTTCTACTTTATGTTTTTGTTCTTTAATTCTATTTGAATATCTTATAAGTATGGATTATTTTTATAAAAAGAAAAAAGCAGTTTTACTAATAAAATTGTCACAAAGTAACATCAGGTACCTTAAGTTAGTATCACAGTACCTTATGTGGATCCTTATAATTCCTGACTGAAGAAAATTTGTGGTTTGGGAGCTTTAGCTAAAAAACCTATTTATTAGATTTTTTAGTATTAATATTTTATTTATGGTCAGCAACTGAAGAAAAGTAAGATTCACATGAAACTCACATAACAAGTTCTCAAGAACACACACACACACACACACACACACACACACACACACAGTCTTGTAAAAATTTGATCCAGGAAATTTTAAGTCAGAAAGTGTTAGCATACTTACCAAACTTCATCGTGATTAAAGCTCTGATGTCATTGTTTACTCTTAATTGGGTTATATTTTTCTCAGAAAAAGACAAAGAGGGAGGAGAATGAAGAAAAAAAGGCTGTCTCTCCTCAAAGCCAGTAGCTACTGCACAATATTTTTTTCCACTCCATATGGAGTATAGTGGGAAAGGATTTTATGATTTGCTTTCAGAATTGCATTTGGATTTAGAAATGCTTTGCAATTAGTGTAATATGATATGTTAATAGGTGAATCCACTTAATAAACATGTTAAGGTTCAATTATAGTTCTTAAATATAGTAGAACAACAGCAAAAAAGAAAGTTGTATTATTCTATATTATATGTTTAAGGAAATAATTTATTATGGATTTGGATACATTTGCAAGACCTATGTGATGTACCCTGGTGAAGTCCTGTGAAACATGACCTCTGAATATTGCTAAATGGTACAAAAATTCTAAATAAAACATTCCTATCTCTAATATGTTTGCCAAAATAATGAATCACTGCAGGCTGCTGTCAGTAAACTAGCAGCCTGTGACGTGTGTTCCAACTGGTTGGAATTGTTATCACCAAAACTAAACTACTGGGAGCATTCTAATCCGTAGGACAGTTTGTGTCTCACACAGCTGATCTCAAAATGTTGTGACGGACACACACTACCGACTCAGTTACAATTTGTCAAAATCATGAAGACAACATACATACTCCCCAACTTCTCTTATTCTAACCTTTTAAAAAAATAACCCCACTGCATTTCCCTGGCATGTGAGCGTAGGGCTGATGGGAGGATTCATTGAAAAGGTGGTAAATGTGATAAATGAAGATTAGTGAAACTTTGGAGTAAGTAATTATCTCTACTCAAGAAGTTTTTTGTTTGTACAATGAAGATATTCACACTTATAGAATATGTGAGCACTGAAGCATATTAAGGCATTTAAACATAGGTTGTACATTTGCAAAATAGTACATATCCACTATAGACATTTTTTAAGACACAAAAAAGTATAAAGAACAAAATAAAAGTAATGCACTATTCCACTATTTAGAGATTAACAATAATCATTTTTCTTTTTGCTTTAAACCCAAAAATACGTACAAAATTTTGTATCCTGCTTTTCCACTTCATCTTTTAGTAAGTCACTTATCCTAAGTCGCTAAATATTAAAGCCTCATTTTTAAACTATAAAATTCTACATAAATGCAAGGTCCATGCACCATTGCTATTTCAGACTCCGTTTTCAATTCTGAGTCTGAAAAAGACAAATGCATTACTAAGGGAACTCAAAGAAACTATTTCATTGACAATTTTCAGGACAGTGTTATTCCTCAGTGCCTAAAATGATCATTTAGTTTATTGAATTGAGATGGACTTTATATTTTCAAGTTAACATCAGATTGAAAAGTGCAGGGAATATTCACTACCAAATGATGGTAGACCTGAGGTAACACAGTAAAATATACATTCTCAATTTAAGTAGAGAAGCATCTTCAATTTTAAAATTTTCTGAGCGTTTCACAAAGGTGTTTTGTCAACAGTTCTCTATGAGAGAAACTGGGGCTATTTTGTGAAAGCTTTGCAAACAAATGAAAGACTTTTTATCTTGTGAGATGTTAGCAAGACTAGGAAATTAGAAAAAAAAAAACAACCCCACCAAGTACATATTTAAATTATGGGAATTTGAAATTAAAATAAGACATTTGGAAAAATTAAAAAAGTAATGGGGCAGTGGAATAGAGTAGTTCCATACAAATTTACACAAGAGATGCCAAGAAATTTCTTTACTTTCCGCTATTACAAAGGAAATAGAAGTGACAGTCTGAGAAAGAGAAATCTTTGATGCTATAAACATAGATGTCACTAAAGAGGCATGTAGCCCAGTGGGATCCCAATGTGCCACAGTTGTCTGGGATCCCACTGCACACTGGCAGTTAAGCATTCTCTGTAGCCTATATTTAAACTTGACACCTGCTGGGGAAGACCCCTGGCATGGCCTCGAAATCAGTGATGCAGCTGTCAATTTCCACAATTTGCTGTAGTTACTATGAGGCTGTTGCCAGATTAGGAAGACAGGACCATAGGGAGAAAAGATGTACCAGAGCCCTTGGAACTGTCTGAACATTTCAATTGCTAGAGATCTGTAGGCCAGTTGGACCAGGTTGTGTCACAATTTACTTTTTAAATTCAGAACCATAAGCATTGCCAGAGGGAAACCACACGAAAGGAAGTATTCATCGTTTTTACTCAAGGTCTATCCACTGAGTTCACAAATTCTGATAACTTAGGAACTTTTTTTCAATTGTTTTTTAAAATTGAGCTGTAATTTATTCTGCATAAGTAAAATATCCTTTCTATAGTGTACAATTCTATGAGTTTTCACAAATGTATTACAGTCATCCCTTGGTTTCCACAGAGGATTGGTTCCAGGACCCCTGAAGATGCCAACATTCACAGATGCTCAGGTCCCTTATATAAAATGATATAGTATTTGTATATAACCTGCACATATTCTCCTGTATACTTTAAATCACCTCCAGATTGTTTATAATACCTAATGCAATGAAAATGTTAAATAGTTGCCATGCTGTGTTGTTTAGGGAATAATTATAGGAAAATAAAAGTCTGTTCCTGTTCAGTACAGGTACAACTATCTTTTTCTTTCTTCAAATATTTTTTATCCTCGGTTAGTTGGGGCCATGACTGTGGAATACACGTATATAAAGGGCTGACTGTATAGTTGTTTAACCATCACCACGATCAAGGTGCAGTCTCATCATTTCCCAAAATTTCCTACTGCACTCTTGTAGTTAACCACTCTTCACCACTAACCACTGGCAATCACTATCAGTTTTCTTTTCCTTTAATTTTGTCTTTTATAGAGTGATATATAAATGGAATCATAAATATAAATATACAATCTATAGCCATTTGAGTCTTCTTTCACTCAGAAAGAATAGAATATTGCATTTGAGATTCATCCATGTTGTGTGTATCAGTACTTTGTTCCTTTACATTGCTGAGTGGTATTCTATTGTATAGATATGTGACAGATTATCCATTCGAGCTGTTTTCAGTTTTGGTGATTATGAATCAAGCCACTATAAATATTCATGTACAGATTTTTAAGTGAAAATAAGTTTTCACTTCCTTTGGGTAATAAACACTGAAGAATGGAAATCTTGGGTTTTATGGCAAGTGTTTGTTCAACGTTGAAGAAAGCACTAACCTGTTTTCCAAAATGACCACCATTTTGTGTTTCCACTAGCAACGTATGCATGTCCTGGTTTCTTCACCTCATTGTCAGCACTTAGTATTGTTAATTAATTAATTAATTTTATCTTAGCTATTCTTGTAGTTATGGAATGGTAACTCATTATGGTTTTAATCTACATTTCCCTAGAAATATATAATGCAACTTTTTGTGTGCTTGTTTGCCACCTGTATTTCTTCCTTCATAAAATATCTGTCCAAATCTTTCAACTGAAAAAAATTTGGATTGTTTGTTATTTTAAGACTTTTTAATTTACATATTCTAGATACACATTTTTATTAGATACTGTAGATATCTCACAAATATTTTCTCCTGATATTTTGCTTTTGTTGCATTCTCTTAATTGTCTTTCTTTTTTTAACTTTAAAAATTTTTTTATTTTAAGATGTGGAGTACATTTCAGGGTTAGGTATACAAATATTCACTGTGCAGGTTACCTTGTTGATAAGGTGTGCCCCCTTTCCCAGGCAGATTTCCACTCCTGCCAATCCTGCCTCCTTGCCCCCTCCCATCTGTGGTTTCATGTTACAGTCAATCCTTTTCTTATAGTATTGCAGTGGCTGTTCAAGGTCCACTTATTAGTGAGAACATATGATACTCAGTTCTTTGTTTCTGTGAACGATCACTCAATATTATAGACTCTAATTCCATCCAGGTTGCTGCAAAGTTCATGATTTTGTTCTTCTTTATGACTGTGTAGTATTCCATTGTGTATATGTACCACGTTTTCTTAAGCCAGTCCTCCTTTGATGGGCAGCACAGTTGGTTCAATGTTCTTGCTATTGTGAACATTGCTGTGATAAACATATGTGTGCAGATATTTTTTTTTATAGAGTGATTTGAGTTCTTCCGGGTATATTCCCAGTAGGAGGATTGTGAGGTCATATGGAAGGTCGATTTTTAGAACTTTTAGGAATCACCACATTGATTTCCACAGAGGCTGTACTAGTTTGCACACCCACCAACAGTGTAAAAGTGTTCCCTTTTCGCCACATCCTCTCCAGCATCTGTTATTTTTTGAGTTTTTGATGATGGCCATTCTGACTGGAGTTAGGTAGTATCTCAGGGTAGTTTTAATTTGCATCTCATTGATGACTAGTGAGGCTGAACATTTTTTCATGTATCTGTTGGCTGCACGTATGTCTTCTTTTGAGAAGTGTCTATTCATATCTTTTGCCCACTTTGTAATGGGGTTGTTTGTTTTTTTCTTTTCATCACGTTTGAGTTCCTTGTAGATCCTTGATGTTGGGCCTTTGTCAGACATGGAGTTGGCAAATACTTTTTCCAGTCTGTGGGCTGTCTCCCTGCTCTCTTGATGGTTTCTTTGGCTTTGCAGAAGCGTGTCAGTTTAATGAGGTCCCACTTGTCTTTCTTATCTCTTATGGCAATGAGCACTTTGTGTTTTGATCAGGAATTGGTTGCTAGTTCCAGTTCCTTAAGAGTGTCTCCTGCATTTTCTAAGGTTCTTATAGTTTGAGGTTTTATGTTTAGGTTTCTGATCCATTTAAAGTTGATTTGTATGTATGGGGATAGGTAGGGGTCCTGTTTCAATCTTCTGCATGTGGATAGCCAGTTTTCCTAGCACCATTTGCTGAATAGGCTCTTGTCTACCCAGTGGTGGGTGGTGGAGGCTTTGTCAAAGATGAGTTGGTTGAGAAGCTGAGGTTTTGCTTCTGGATTCTCAATTCTATTCCATTGATCTATATGCCTGCTCTTGTACCAATACCAGGTTGTTTTGATTATTATAGCTCTATAATAAAGTTTAAAGTCTGAGAGTGTAATACCTCCTGCTTTTTTTTTTTGAGTTGGAGTCTCACTTTGTCGCCCAGACTGGAGTGCAGTGGCCGCGCCCAGCCACCACAGCCTCGACCTGCTGGGCTCCGAAGATCCTTCCGCCTCAGCCTTCCAAGTAGCTGGAACTACAGGTATGCGCTGCCACGCCCGGCTAATTTTTTTGATTTATTGTAGAGATGAGGTCTCACCAAGTTGCCTGGGTGGGTCTCGAACCCGCAGGCTCAGGCAATTCACTCACCTCAGCCTCCCAAAGCATGAGATTACAGGCTGAGCCACCGAGCCCGGCTTTTTTGCTGAGGATTGTTTTGGCTATTCTTGGTCGTTTATATTTCCATATGAATTCTTGTAGTGTTGTTTCTAGGTCTGAGAAGAATGTTGCTGGTAATTTGATGGGTATTGTGTTAAATCTGTAGATTGCCTTAGGTAGAATGGACAGCTTAACAATGTTGATTCTTCCAATCCATGAGCGTGGAATATTTTTCCACTTGTTTGTATCATCTTTGATTTCTTTGAGCAGTGTTTTGTAATTTTCATTGTAAAGGTCTTTTACCTCTCTGGATAGGAGGATGCCAAGGTATTTCTTTCTTTTTTTGTGTGTGTGGCTATTGTGAATGAAATTGTGCTTTTCATTTGGGTTTCTGTTTGCTTATTATTGGTGTATAGAAAGGTGATTGCCTTTTGCACATTTATTTTATGCCCTGAGACTTTACCAAACTCCTTTGTCAGTGCAAGGAGGTTTTTTGACAGATTCTCCTGGGTTTTCAAGGTATAGAATCATGTCATCTGCAAAGAGAGATAACTTGACTTCCTCTTTTCCTATTTGGATATCCCTGATCACCTTCTCTTCTCTTATTACCCTAGCTAGGACTTCCAGAACTATGTTGAACAGGAGGGGTGATAGTGGGTAACCTTGTCTTGTTCCAGTTTTCAGGGGAAATGGTTCCAATTTCTGCCTGTTTAGCAGTATGTTGGCTGCGGGTTTCTTGTAGATGGCTCTTATTATTTTGAGGTATGTTCCTTCTATACCTAGACATTTGAGGGTTTTTAATCAAGAAGGGATGCTGGATTTTATCAAAAACTTTTTTTGCAACTAATGATATAATCATGTGGTTTTTGTTTTTATGTCTTTTGATGTATTTAATTACGTTTATGGTCTTACGAATGTTGAACCAGCCCTGCATCCCAGTGATGAAGCCTACTTGGTATTGTGGATGATTTTTGAGATGTTGTTGAATTCGGTTTGCTAGGATCTTGCTCAGAACTTTAGCATCTATGTTCATCAGGGATATTGCCCATATTTCTCTTTCTTTGTTGGGTCTTTACCTGGCTTGGGTATCAATGTGATGTTAGCTTCATAAAATGATTTGGAGAGAGTTCCATCTTTCTCAATCACCTGGAATACTTTCAATAGGATTGGTATCAGTTCCTCCTTGTATGTTTTGTAGAATTCTGCTGGAAAGCCATCTGGTCCAGAGATTTTTTTTTTTGTAGGTAGTTTTCTTATGACATTGTTGATTTCTTTGATTGTTATTGGTCTATTTAGCATCTCAATTTCTTCTTGTTTCAACCTAGGAAGGCTGTGTGATATCAGAAAGTCCTCCATTTCCTTTAGGTTTTCAAGTTTGTTTCCATACAAGAGTACATAGTAGTCTCTGATAATCTTTTGTATTTCTTCAGAGTCAGATGTGACTTCATCTTTTGTGTTTCTGATTGTGTTTATTTGGGCTTTTTCCTCTCTGTTTTTGGTCGTGCTGGTAGGGGACCATCAATCTTTTTTATCCTTTCAAAGAACCAACTTTTTGTTTCATTTTTTTTTTTTTTGTATTATCTTTTTGTCTTCTATGTCCTGGATTTGGGCTTTTATTTTGGTGTTCTGGATTCTTCTGCTGAAGTTAGGGTTTTAATGGTCTTGCTTTTCCAGCTTCCTTAGGTGGCTTGTTAGGCTGTTAACTTGTGATCTTTTTATTTTCTTCATGTGCATTTGTAGAGATATGAATTCCCCTCTTAGTATTGTTTTCTTGGCATCCCAGAGATTTTGGTAAGATGTTTCTTCATTTTCATTTGTTTCCAGGTATCTTTAATTTCTGTTTTGATTTCCATGCTGACCCAGGAGTTGATTTGCATCATGCTGTTTAGTGTCCATGTCTTTGTGGGTTTTGGGAGTACTTTGTTGGTGTTGATATGTACTTTTATTCCACTGTGATCTGAGAAGGTGTGTGGCAAAAATTTCAATTTTCTGAAATTTGTTTATGCTTGATTTATAGCCAAGGATGTGGTCTATTTTAGAGTGTGTTCCATGCAGTGATGAGTAAAATGTATATTCTGTGGTCGTTGGGTGTAGTGTTCTGTAGGTATCAATTAAGTCCATTTGGTCAAAAGTCACATTGAGATTCTGGATCTCCTTGCTGATTTTTTTGTACTGATGATCTGTCTAAAGTTGTGAGTAGGGTATTAAAATCTCCAGCTATGATAGTGTTAGAGTTAATATCTTTTTTAAGTTTGCCTAGAAGCTGCTTTATGAAAGTTAGTGCTCCTATGTTGGGTACATATATTTTTAGGATGGATATTTCTTGTTGATGGACTGAAACTTTTATCATTATGTAGTAACTTTTTGTATATTTTTAAATTTTTGATAGCTTAAAGGGTATTTTGTCTGATATTAAACTCACAACTCCAGTTTTCTTTTTTGTTCTGTTTGCCTGAAATTTTGCTTCCCATCCTCTTTGAGTCTGTGAGTGTCCTTTCTGGTGAGATGAGTCTCTTGGAGACAATATTTTGTTGCTTTATGATATTTTATCCAATTTGCCATTCTATGTCTTTTTAGTGGTGCATTTAGGCCATTTACATTCAGGTTAATTATTGAAATGTGAGAGTTTATCACTGTCATAAGGTTCTTATAGAGTTGTTTTTCCTATTTGTTGTCTTTTTGATTTTTGAGTTGATCATGTATGTTTTCAATCTTTTTCCTGCACTCTTGTGAAGAACGTTGCCATTCTTTTTTCCTTTTCTCCTGTGTTTAATAATTTCTTAAGTGTTTCTTGTAGGGGTGGTCTAGAGGCAGTGTAACATCTTAGGGATTGAATGTCTGGGAAAGATTTTACTTCTCCCTTGCTAATGAAGCTCAGCTTAGCTGAGTAGGCTATTCTTGGTTGAAATTGTTTATCTTTGAGAACTTTGAAGATTGGGCTCCATGCTCTGATAGCCTGAAGTGTTTCTGTAGATAAATCTGCGGCTATTCTTATTGGTTTTCCCCGGTAGGTGGTCTGACCTTTTTCTCTTGCTGCCTTTAGGATTTTTTCTTTTACACCTACTTTGTTTAGGTGAATTATTATGTGTCTGGGAGTTGGTCTTCTCATTTGTTGTCTCTTGTGTTTGAATTTTCACATCACTGATGAGATAATGGAATTTTTCTTGAATGATTTCATGGAATGTTTATTTCAGGGTGGTCTCTGTCTCTCTTTCGGCCTCAGGAAGTCCAATTACTCTTAGGTTTGGCCTCTTGAAATAATTGCTCATCTCTTGAAGGTTTTGTTCTATATTATTAAACTTCTTTTCTATGTTTTGGACAGTTTGGATTAGTTCTATATTTTGGTCCTCAAGCTCTGAGATTCTTTCTTCTGCTTGGCTAATTCTCCTTTTCATGTGATTAGTTTGTCATTTATTTCAATCACAGTATTTTTTACTGCTGTTTTCTCAGTTATCTACTCTTTCCTATTTTCCTCTTGTTTCTCCTCAATTCTTTTTATTCTCTCTACTGTCTTGATGTCTGGTTTTGTAGTATATGACCAGTCATTCTGGAGGCTTTTCATTGTCTGTGTTCTGGAGTCTGATTTCTCAGTGTCTGACCTCCCAGGGGTCTGTGTAAGACCTATATTCTTCTTTTAGTTTTTCTTCATGTGCAGATTTTCCTCCTTACTTTTTTTCCTCTTCTTTAATTCTGTTTTTCAGGGAGGGCAGGGTTGCTTTTACTTCTGTTTGCTCAATCTCCTATTCTTCCTTATGTGAATCCTCTATCATTGTTAAATTCTGAAGCTGGACTGTGGGTTAGGGGCTATACTTTTTTGCAGTCATGAGATTTAATCAAGGGGGAGCTATGATTCAAAATCTATCTGCAGATCCTAGTAACCACTGACAGGTATATGGGTACCCTGGAACCCCCTTCCCACTGCCTTGTGATCTCTCCATGCAGTAGGTGTGTAATTTTGCTCCCTGAAAGAAAATGAGGTAAGAAAAAGGAAAAGGAAAATAAAGGAACAGGGAAGAGGGGGGAAAGAGGAAGGTGGAGAGAGAGAAGAGTAAGAGAGATAACAGACAAACGTACTAACTAACAAATGAAAAGAGGCACAAAGACAGAGAAGAGTAAATCAAAAACTAAAACATACAGACAATCATACAAACGCACAAGCCAACTAACCTCCCTATTGGTTTACAATTCCCCTACACAAACAGCAGGTCTAAAGAAAAAAAAAAGAGAAATCATTAAAATCGCAGAAACAGGGCAAGTACGAAAATGTTATGAAAAGCAGAGAGAAGAGAGAGAAAAAAGAAAAGAAAAAAAAAAACCCCAAAAAGTAAAACATAAAACAAACAAAAATGAACACAACAAACAGACAAAGAATAACATAAAAACAAAAATTAAAAAAAGTAAAAACAATGAATCAGGCTTCATCTGAGATCTTTCTGTGAGACCATTGTCCTTTCAGCTCTGATCTCTAGCTCACATAGCAGGCTGGTAGAGCTGCTCACAGTTAGGGTCAGATCTAGGTTTAGTCAGCTTGTACCTGTCAGGTCTGCCACTCAGATCCTACCTGTCTGTGTCCAATCTAACATGGGGGAGGGATTTCTGTCTCTCCCTGTTTGATGGTGATTACCTTAGGTCCCAATTTGGAGGCTGGGCAGAACTATGTGGAACTGGGCAGGCAATGTTGTCGCTGCCTGGTCCTGGAACAGAGAAAATGACTGTAGTGGGTGCCTCTTTACTGGGCATGGGTCACCCTCCTGGATCCTCTCTCTCCACCGATTGGACTCCAGGCTCTAGCTGATCTTGGGTCTCTCCATGGAGTGTGAGATAGCTGGGTGCTGCAGGTTGGCGTGCCACTGGCGGCCTGGGGCAGGGGAGGGAACCAGGAACTCCACAGGGCCAGAGCTGAGGGTTGAGGCGGCAGTGCAGCACTTGGGACCAGCTGCTGCAGCCATCCTCTGCAGAGGTGACAGTGGTGGTGGCAGCAGTGCATTGCGTGGATCGGCTGTGGTAGCCACCCTTCACAGAGGCGGTGGTGATGGTGCATGGAACCAGCTGCAGCAGGCACCCTTTGCGGAGATCATCACAGTCTGATTTGTCCCATCACCATCTTGCCCAGGAACCAAATGTGTCTTTCAAAGAACAGAACTTCTTGATTTTTAAATCTAATTTATCAATTTACTTTTATTGCATTTTTGGTATCATAGCTAAGAAATCTTTGCTTAATCCAAGGTCACAAATATTTTGTCCTGCATTTTCTTTTAGAAGTTTTAGTTTTGCACTTAGACCTATAATTCATTATGAATTAATTTTTTTTTATAAAGCACAAGGTATGGATTTAAGTTTATTTGTTGTTTTGCACATGAATATGTGATTTGTTATGACACAACTTTTATATACTATACTTTTATTTTTATTGATACATAATATTTGTACTTATATATAGGATACTTCTGATATTTAGTTACATGCATGGAATGTATAATAATCAAGTCAGGGTATTTACAATATCCATTACCTCTAGTATTTTTTTTCATGCTTGAGTATTTTTTTAAAAAATTCTTTATTTAGATTCAGGGGTTACATATGCATGTTTGTTACATGGACATATGGTGTAGTGGTGGGGATTGGGTCTTAGGTGGCCCATTCCTCAGACAGGGAACATTGTCAGACAGGGAGGCTGAGGTAACACTGGTTATTTCTGAAGCCCAGTTCCCTTCTTCATGTCCCCCTTTATTGGTGTCCCCAGTGTCTTTTATTTCCACCTTTGTGACCATTTATCTCCCACAGATGAGTGAGAACATGTGGTGTTTGGTTTTCTGTTTCTGAGTCTGTTCACTTAGGATGATGATCTCCATCTGCATCTGTGTTGCTGCAAAGGACATTATTTCATTCTTTTGTTATGGCTGAGTAGTACTCCATAGAATATCCATTATCTCCAGTATTTATCATTTTCCTGTGTTGGAAACATGTCTAGTCCTCTCTTCTAGTTATCCTTCCAACTTTGTTCTTTTTACTCAAGATTACTTTGGCTATTCAGGACCTTTTTTCTTCCATATGAATTTTTTTTTTTTTTGAGTTGGAGTCTCACTCTGTCTCCCAGATTGGAGTGCAGTGGCCACTCCTGGCCACCACAGCCTCGACCTGCTGGGGTCCAGCGATCCTTCCTCCTCAGCCTTCCAAGTAGCCGGAATTAGGCATGCGCTTACATGCCTGGCTGATTTTTTGATTTGTTGTAGAGATGAGGTCTCGCTGCCCAGGTGGGTCTCGAACCCGTGGGCTCAGGCAATCCACTCACCTCAGCCTCCCAAAGGCGTGGGATTACAGGCTGAGCCACCGAGCCCGGCTTCCATATGAATTTTTAGATTATGATACAACGTTTTGAAAAGGCTGTCCTTTTTCCATTGCTTTGTCTTTGCATATTTGTTAAACATTTTGGGGTTTTTTTTGAGTTGGAGTCACACTTTGTTGCCCAGACTGGAGTGCAGTGGCATGCTCTTGACCACCGCAGCCTCAACCTGTTGGGCTCCCAGCAATCCTTCTGCCTCAGCCTTCCAAGTGGCTGGAACTACAGGTACACGCTACCACACCCTGATAATTTTTTTGATTTATTGTAGAGACGAAGTCTCACCAAGTTGCCCAGATGGGTCTCCAACCCGCAGGTTCAGGCAATACACTTGCCTCAGCCTCCCAAAGTGCTGGAATTACAGGCTGAGCCATTGAACCCGGCTAAAAATTTATTAATCATATATCTATGGATTTGTTTCGGTTACAAAAATCTATGTCCCTATCCTTTCATCAGTATCATGCTTTCTTGATTATTGTAGCTTTATAGTAAGTTTTGAAATCAAGTGTGTGGCTCCTCCAACTTTGTGCTATTTTAAAAAAGACTTTTGTGTCTATTTAAAAGATTTTGCCTCTTCACAAAAATTTAAAAATCAACTGTTGCTATCTATTAAAAAAAAGTCCTGCTGGGATTTTGACTGAGATTGAATTAGTTGTATAGATTAGTTTAAAGAGATCTGATTTTTATCGTAAAAGTACAGAGATTTAAAATATGTGGCCAGGCACAGTGACTCAAACCCACTTTGGCAGGGCAAGGCAGAAGAATTGCTTGAGCCCAGGATTTTAAGACCAGCCAGGGCAACATAGCAAGACTCTGTCTCAAAAAAGAAAAAAAAAATTAGCTGGGCATGGTGGTGCACACCTGTAGCTCCAGCTACTTGAGAGACTGAAATGAGAAGATTGCCTGAGCCCAAGAGGTAGCAGCTGCAGGTGAGCCATGGTTGTGTCCATGCACTCCAGCCTTGGTGACAGAGTGACCCCGCTCCTCAAAATAAAAGAAATAGAATATATGAAACGGTATGCCCATCGCTTTATTTAGGTCTTCTTTGACTCTAAGGCAGTGGAAGGGAAGGAAGGACATTTGCCTTGAATTGTATGTTTGTCCAAGTTGGGTACTGTGGTAATACAGTATTCTATAAAGCAGGGACTTTGGCCATTCTTTTCAGTTATGCAGTATTTTATGTAATATTTATTGCTCATAAATATAGTTTTTTTGTATTCTTTTAAATGTTTTTTTGATAAAAATAGATTGTAAATATTCAATAAAGTCAGTTAATGTTAAATTGTGCTGTACTATATTTGACTATTTTTAAAAAAGGGGGCAACCCCTTTGGGTCCCCTCCCACTGTGGGAGCTTTTCTGTCCTCTCAATAAATCCTGCTTTCAAAGAAGAAAAAGAATAAGAAGAAGAAGAAGAAGAGGAGGAGGAGGAGGAGGAAGAGGAAGAGGAAGAAGAAGAAGAAGACGAAGAAGAAGAAATAGTAGTTAAATAAAGAAGTCAGATCTCAAAAAAAGTTAAAATACAATAAAAAAAATCCCCACCCTTTATCAGAGGTAATATAGAGTTAACTGTAGTACTTATAGTAGTTTTGGGCTTGTGAATGATTTATTTTTGAAATGGAGTATGCTTATAATAATCCAGAATGAGTTACTATTTCTGGTGTACCATTAGTGCTTTACTTCCTACCACACATTTTCCTCCTGTAAATGCCTTTGAATCTTTTATAAGATATCTTTTAAAGCATGTGAAAAAGATTGTCAACTAAGCTCTAAAACATATATTGCAAATTCAGATATCATAAGAACCAGGTAAGTACAGAAATAACAGAAATGGGAGAATCCAGCTGGAAGAAATAAGGAGAGGTAGAGCAGAGAACATATGTCTTCAGTGATAGTTGCCAAGTGGAACTATAGTACCAGTGTTGATCGATATGATATTTTAATGGGAAAAAAATCTGATTATTGGTTAAAATTTCTCAAGTTAAAAAATTTAAATAGCTGTTTTCCAGACCAATAAATCTAGGCCTGAATCCAGTCCATGATCGTCAGTTTCCAACCCCTACTCTAAAACCTTCAGTGATAGCAGCAGCTGCAAGGGATCTGGTCAGATGATGCCCAGTGTTTGATGAGTGCTTTTGCTGCAAAATAATTAGGTGTCTATTACCAGAAATCTTCCTTAAATAAGTGCATGCTTATAATAGCATGCCCTAGGTAGGCTAAGAAATTCTGAAGCATCCTGCTGATGAACTAGTTTGACCTCTGCCTTAGCAATTGTAATACTATCTGGGGATAGTCTCTGAGTTCAGTATCAAAGGGGTTGCCTGGGAATTCATTAGGAGATTTGTCTTTCTCTGACTGTCCGTTGTTAGGAGATTTGGGGTTTGTCTTTCTCTGACTGTCATAGACAACCCACTTTAACACTCTGAGTCACAGTTTGAACATCTTTTAGATGAGAAGATAGGACTGTACTTTTTTTAAGGTCCCACTGATTTTAAAAATTGCAAATTAGTTCTCTAAGTCTCTAAGAAAATGTGTGCCTAAAAATGAATGCACTCTCCCTGTGTTCAGACACAACTGTCTAAGGAAGTTGTAGAAATGAAGTCAGCCAGGTGTGGTGGTGTGCACCTGTAGTTCCAGCTACTTGGGAAGCTGAGCACAGGAAGTCAAGGCTGCAGTGAGCCATGATTGTGCCACTGTACTTCAGTCTTGATGTCAGAGGGAGACTCTGACTCAAAAAAAAAAAAAAAGTAGAAATGTTAAGTTCCAACCTAATCTGTTGTAGGATAGATACCTTAAAGAAGTTCCAATGGCATTGTCACTGGGCCATGATGTACTCAATGATCATTGTGTTGCTATACAGTGGCCTAATGGAAAGCACGCTACTTTTCAAGCAAACCATTCAGGTGGGGAGCACAGAAACATCAGCTCCTCACATGCTTTTAAGATAATGAACTCCTGGTAAATCATTTTGGAATGGTGCATGAAAGTCAATACTTTTAATAGCTTTTGAGGGTGAGTTGATTGAATTGATAGACAATGGAGACATTTAAGATATATACTGCAATGCAACATAGATATAGCAAAACTGCCTAGATGACATTTTAGAAGACTACATCCTTAATTTGTGAATCTCCAAACACTTAATATTCTCTTGATGGCTCTCTGGTGAGTCCCATTCACGTGTGTATCTCCAAGTACTGCATGTATGAAAGTCTCTGGAGCAAGATGATCACATTTACAATAAAAATTTTTTGTAAGGTATTTATGGAGAATTATTTAAAGATTCACAGCTAGAATATTGTTTTTTCATTTTTGACTCACATCACCTGAATGGTTTACTTGGAAAGATCTTTTTCTACATAAAGATTTTAGGTAAAATGTATCTTTAGGAAAATCTAATTCTCCTCATTAAGGAACCAAAAAAAAAAAAAAAATCAGAGCAATATCAATATTTATCTATAAACTGTTGCTGTTATCACAAACCTCCTATGATAGATATGTCCAGAGACCCCACACACAGTCTATTATTTTGCTCAGAATAATGAAGAGAAATAAAATGTCTCAAAATTTGTATCATTCACAGAGCTTATAGGACAAAGCAAAAATGCATCTAGAGGATCTGAAATAAGGAAAAGACTCATTCATTCTCAAAAACAATTAAATAAATAAGCAAAGAAAAACAGGCAGTCTTTACATAAAAGACTAGCCAGATTGTTCTGCAGAGCAGTGATGACCCAATGAAAACAGTCTGTTTCGAGATTAGGGATGGACTGGCTGCTGAATGGCTTGCCGCCCAATTTTAGTGTCCATCATATCCCCCTTTCATAGACCAGGGATTTGCCCCTCATAAAACTTCCCTGAAAATATACTGTCCTTTTATATATTACTAGATGCTAAAAATTGCACTTCATCTGATAGGTATTTTATATTACAGGAAATTTCACCCAAATTCCACCATTATTAAAGGATGTAAGCATTTTCTCAACTTTCAAGGGGACCCAGAGACTGCACTTCTCCTAGTTCTTTTCCACTATCTGGACAATCTGCTAATCTAGCAATAATGATGTGTGCTAGAGGTTAAGGATAAGTGTAGACTTGAAGAAGCAGCTGATGATAATTTTGAGGAAGCACAGATACATTTTAAATCGGAATGTCAGTGAGGTGCAGTGGTTCACACATGTAATCCCAGCATTTTGAAGAGGCTGAGGTGGGAGGATTGCTTGAGCCCGGGAATTCAAGACCAGCCTGGGCGACATAGCAAGATCTCATCTCTACAAAAAAAAAAAAAAAAAAGCCAGGTGTGATTGTGCGTGCCTGTAGTCCAGGCTGCTTGGGAGGCCGAGGAGGAAGGATTGCCTGAGCCTAGGATGTGGAGGCTGCGGTGAGTCATGATCATACCACTGTACTCCAGCCTGGGCAAGAGGGAGACCACCGACTCAAAAACAAACAAACAAAAAAACCAACAAACCCCAAAACAAGCAAACAAAAAAGACTGGGATGTCAAAGCAAAAATACATGTCAAATAATAAATAACAGAAGAGAACAATTATTTTTCTAAGTTCTATTATAGTTTTCACATAGTAATTATACCTATTTGTGGAGTACACAGTGTGATGCTTCAATACATGCATGATTGTGTAATGATCAATCAGGGCAAATAGCATATCCATCATCTCAGATACTTGTCATTTCTGTGTGGTGAGAACATTCAAAATCCTTTCTTTTAGCTTTTGAAGTACATGATACATTATTGTTAACTATAGTCACCCTACTGTACAATCGAACTTCAGAAATTATTCCTCCCATCTAACCATAACTTCTGCTGACCAGCCTCTCCCCATCCTCATCTCAGCCTCTAGTACCACTAGTCTACTCTCTATTTCTACAAGAACAACTTTTTTAGATTCTACAGGAAAGTGAGATCACATAGTATTTGTCTTTCTCTGATTGACTTATTTCACTTAACTTAATGTTCTCTAGATTCATCCATGTTGTTGCAAGTGACAGCATTTCCTTCTTTTTTATAACTCAGTAGTGTTCCATTGTGTATATATGACACATTTTAAAAATCCATTCATTTGTTGATGAGCACTTTGGTTTATTCCATATCTTGGCTATTATGAATAGTGTAGCAACAAACATCACCAAGCATCAAGAAAGTGCAAATCAAAACCACAATGAGATTTTTACCTCATCCCAGTTAGAATGACTGTTAAAAGACAAGATCAAGTGCATTCCGGGTGGTAAATGTAAGCTAGTTCAACTAAAAATAGGTCTATCATTCTACCCAGCAGTCCCACTACTGAGAATATACCCAACGGAGCAGAAACCACTCTACCAAAGACACCTGCACTTGCATGTTTATCACAGCACTGATGACAATAGCAAAAACCTAGGTGCCCATCATCAGTGGACTAGATAAAAAAAAGTGGTAATGCACCATGGACCATTATGCAACTGTAAAAAGGAACAAAAACATGTCCTTTGCAGCAACATGGATACAGCCAGAGACCATCATTTTCAACAGATTATCACAGAAACAGAAAACTGATTACCATGTGTTCATCCTGATAAGTGGGAATGAAACACTGAATATACAGGGGCACAAGGATGGGAACAACAGACACTGGGGCACTTCTAAAGAGGGAATGGGGAAGGGAGGTTAGGGTTGAAAAACTACCCACTGGATGTTATGTTCACCACCAGGGTGACAAGCTCAGTCAAAGCCCAAATCTCACCATCATACAATATACCTGTGTAACAAACATGTACATGCACTTCTTGAATCTAAAAATAAAATAAAATGCCTTATATTTAAAAAAAATATTTTATTATCATAACGACAAAAAGTAATAAATGCAGGTAGGAATGTGGAGAAAGGGGAACTCTATACTACTGGTGGGAATGTAAATTAGATAGCCAATGTGGATGACACTATAAGGGTTTCTCAAAAAGTTAAAAATAGAACTAGCATATGACCCAGTGATCCAACTACCAGATATATGTCCAAAGGAAATGAAATAAATACCTAGAAGAGATGTCTGCATTCCCATGTTTATTGCAAAAAAACCCCTCTATTTTTCTCAAAGACTAAGGGCAGTTTGTGTGCATTTTTATGCATTTTGACCTATAATCACTGCCTAAATCTTTAGTGATTAGTAATGATATTGTACAGACATTTTTCTGGTCTGGGACTTTGACAGTAGTCTGGATTTTGTGCTACAATATTTGTGGTTCCTTAAGTATTTTCCACAATATTCTTTTTTTCCTTCTACCTCCCTCTTTCTCTGTTTTTATTCCCTTTATTTCTATTTCTCCTTCAGTTTTCTTTCTTTTCCTTTCTCCAATTATAAAGCCTTAAATCTCTCAGTCGTACTCAAGGTTAACAATATGTTAATTTTATATTTCTTCCTCTTATAGCCAAGTATAAACCAGAGCCTTCTGGTATTCACCATAAGAACTCCCTTCCACATTCTGGGTTTGTATGACCAAGAGTTTGACTTTTACAGGCATCAGTTAATGACTGTGAGTTATGAGTCACTGGAAAAATAGTATCTGGCTTCAGAATTATTTCTATCAATGCTGTGGCTACCTCTGACTGATTTTTTTATTATTAAGAGATATTAATGACTATTTGTAGCTTTGTGAAAATTTTACTTCTTATTATACCATTTATTCTTCTTTCATCTGATGACACCAGTTTTTCAAATTCAAGTCATTTAAGCTTAGCAATTCAGAACTATCTTTGGCAATTAATCAAGATATAATTAATAAAAATGCACTATGCAGCGGTTTCCTACACCCATGCCAGCTCTTTCTTTTCTCCCTTCTCTCACTAATAAACTTTGTTTGGAAAAAAATGCACTATGCAATATAAATTGTATAAAGAAGTTTAAAGACAATTTCTTCCCTCAATGAATTTGTAACCAAGTTTGTGATATAAAGCATTTATTCCCATTTCTAGGGAGGTCATTATTCCGTTTTCATCTTTTCCAGAGTGCCAGCAGGGAAATATGATCCTTCTCTTGGCCAACACTTTATCTTGGAAATATTCTCTCAGTCTTATAATTAGTACATGTCATTTTCCAATACCAGAGTGTGAGCTCCTTGAGAGCAGATCTTTGGTTATATTCATCTAATTCCTGGTATATTATAGAGGCTTAAAAATGCTTAGATTGAAAAATTAAATCCTGAATTTTGGTGAACTATCATATACAAAAACAATTCTCAAAAACTTTAAACTATATCAGAATTTTTTGACTTGTTACACTATCCCCAAACAAATTAGAAATCATAAGCATTCTTTTATGCTTATGCTTTTTTAAGCTTTCTAACTTTTAGTTCCCCATTTCATCATATTTCTTATTCAAGAAGCCTTATCAATCAATATTTCCATTAGCTCTAAGTGCTATGTTTATGTAGCTTTTTATATGATTATTGATATAGACCCTTTTGAAGCTACTCATCCTACCATTGCAGGTATTGCATATATATATTACAGGATACTGAGCAAAATGCCACAATGATATTTTGCTAAATGAAAGTTTTTGTAATTAATAGACATTTTATTTTGGCTCAAGCTTATAGAACAGTTGACTTTGTGTTCTTTTAAAATTGATAACAACTGTTTTTTAAAATCTTGTTTTTGGTTTGTATGTGCTTGCAAATGCTTCAAAAAAATATTGCAAGGGGTCAAATAGCTTTGTTTTGGGCATGATTCATGTTTTACAATGGATGCTTCTGGACCTAGTATATGATGCCAGGTTTCAATTTACCAGATATAATACTTCCAACATTTTAACCCCTAGAAAGGAAAATGAAAGAAAAGTCTTATTCATTGTTGGTGTGGTGATCTTTGGGCCATGTTGCTGAATGATTTAAACTGGTGTTCTCTTAGACACAGCTGAACAGTCTCATTTGCTGTGAATATACAATGAAAACAGTGGTGGGGTTAGGAACTTGCATTCTCAAAGAAAATACAGTACAGTCCGAACAAATGAAATTTCTAATTTAATGTCTTTTAGATTTTTCTATCAAAATCATCTTTCTTTCTAAGCCTTTGATCATATTTTTTTCTCTTTCTGAACTATAGTCCATGTTTTAGTGCCAAACTCAAATGATCTTTCAGTATTCTGCATTCTTTGCTTGTTGAGCTGTGTCTACATAATTCTTCTGTTTCCCATGTCCCAATGTTTTCATTCAAATAAACCTTCTTCTATGAACTTCAGAAATAATCAAATTAGTGAGGTGATTCGTGGGAAGATGGTCTGTTCTACTTTGCTTTCCTGGGATCAATCCACAGGGTTGTTTGTAAAACAGATTGTGTTTATTGAGAGGAACTGCATTTAGACATTTTTGTTCTTGCCTTCTATGGCCAGTCTAGATATAACTCTTTAAATCTTTAAATAACAACTGCCAGCACACTTGAGAGAAGCAGAACATTCAAGGGTGTTGTTTTACACATTAATCACCCATGAATGTTTATTTGAGTATTGAGAAGTCAGTTGATTAACTAACTGAGCATGCTTTTATTGTCTTTACATGCAGTCACATGCCACACACTATTAGGTGCTAGAGTGAGAACGCAGAATGGAACAGAGTTCTTGCTCTGAAGGCCTAGCAGTCTAATGGGAAAGGCAGAAAAATGAACCATGACCTCTTTGTGGTATAGTATATCCCATCATGGCATCCTAGTCATGCCTGTAAGGTGTATCTCTGCAAGATTTTACACAGGGTTGATGATCAAGCTGAATCTTGCAAGTTGACAATTGCTAAGAGAATAAACAGGTGGATATGAAAAGAGCATTGCAGACAGGGAACAGAAAGGGTGAGGATAGGGAATCAGTGCGATGCATCCAAGAATTATATGGATCTCAATATCACTGAGTGACAAGAGTGAAAAAGAGTGATAATAAATGAAGCTGAAGGGAAAGGGAGGGACCAGGTCAGAGAGACCTTGATAATCGTGCTGAGGGTGCTCAGGGTGATTGCAATGTTAGCCTTCAGAATTATGGTAAGGAGTGATATTTGTTGCTGAACCACCAGTATTTTCCTTGGGGGTAATACTTTTGTTTTGGTATTTTAAAAAACTGAAATCTTGAGTTATTTATATCCAGAGTTATACACTACAATAAAATTTCAAATGGAACTAAAGTGTACTGTTTTAGAAGGTGTTCTGACAGCAACTCCCCTGTTTTAAAACTCTCCAAGGTAACTTAATGTTTTAATTACCACTCTGCTAGTTCTAGTGAGATTGAGATTACTTATTTGTTCTTTGTATTGCTCCGAAGCTCATGTGGGCCCTAGTTGACTACCTGAGATTTTAATTTTGTTTCTGCTCTCCCCACTCGATTTTAGAACACATGGCATAGGGATATGTGCCCGTGGGAGGAGTGGAGGACTTCAGAGCTAGGGAAATATTATGGGATAGAGAATGGAAAGAATGCTGACTACTACCATCCAACTCTGCTGTTGAATGTGACGGTGAACAAACCACAAATTCCAGTCTTCTCATCGGTAAAATGAAGAGATTGTATCAGACACTCTCTAAATTACACTTCCGTGAAGACTTATTTAATTCCTATGATTGTGAGGGTTTTGCTCCATAAGACCTCTGAAAGCCTTCTCAGCTCAAAAATTCCATAGTATTCTCTCAAAATCATTGTCATGGATAGCAGAACTTTATTTTTATTCATAAATACACTGTCTTGGTACTTCAAAAAGGAAAGGCAGGATGGCTTGGTGATTAAAAGCAAGGATTTTGATCTCAGGCCCAGGGAAGCTTATATCCTGGTTTTTGTTACTTATCAATAGTTTGACTTTGGGACAAGTATGAGCTCTCGGAGCCTTGGTTTTCTTATCTGGTTAAATGAGGATGATAATGATGCTCTCTTTGGGCTGATGAAATATTTACAATAGACGGCATGTGTAAAGTCCTGGACCAAAAAATTTATTTAGGAAATGGTACCTGTTATTATATACCAAACAAATGACAAACAATTCTTGGGGTTGAGCCTAACCAGATTTAGCACAAGTGACTTGTACTTGGTAATGAATTTCAACTCACTCTGTACAAAAGACATTTAGTGAAATGTCTATACTTATTTTGGCTCCTGTTAGGCCCTGTGACACATGTTTCTCTTCTGTTTAAGGAGGATATTTGCTACACTACTCCTGGGGTACAAGTAGTAAAGTTTTTGTTTGTTTGTTTGCTTTTTTGAGTGAATTAGATTCCCTCCCTCCCCACCATTCCAAATTATTTACTATAGCAAGCTCACAAAGGCTTACTTATTCTGGGAAAATTGATCTATATTTAAAGTTGTATAAGCATGTCATAGCAGATTAAATTCTTAAAACCAGAGATAGATTTAGGTAGAAAATATCTAAAGACTAAAAGGTTTTAGAACCAAAGGAGAAATTCTAATGGTAGAATTTAAGATCTTAGAGGACTACTGGAAGCATAATTTTGTATTAAAATAATAGTTCACATTTATTGAGGAATTACTATGTACCAGTTGTGGCCTCATTACTTTACATATATGAATTCTTTTAATTCTCTCAACAATTGTGTAAGAAAGGTATTATCACTATACTAATTTTACACATGAAGAAATTAAGGCGCTAAGGGTTTCAATATCTTGTGTAAGGTCATGCAGCTGCTAAGAAGTAGATTTGAACCCAGACGATTTGGCCTCCAGAGCCTTCACACTTAGCCTTATGGTAGGTAAGGATGAACTCAACTCATTCAAATAATCCCACATAGAAAGCATAGGAATCCATTCCCATTAGAGATGTAATCCTTTTAGAAATGAAGTTTCCAATTCTAAGAAATGTCTATCAAAATGCATAAACCCAGGGAGGTACAACACTTGAATTCTAATTTCCTTTTAAAATTATTTATCCCATATCTCTGGCTATCAGCTAGATACTGTCAACTGAGAAATCAGAGGAAACTTTAAATACAATGTGTCTATACTAAGACCTTCACTCTCCATTCCAATCCTTCTTCTCTTCCGGGCTCCTGTTAGTGATTGAATTATGTCCCCTCAAATCCATATACCGAAGCTCTAATTCCCAATGTGATGATATTTGAAGATGGAGCCTTTGGGAGGTAATTAGATTTAGATGAATTTATGAGGGTAGGGGCCTTATAATGAGATTAGTGCCTTCCCTATAGAAGATACCAAAGAGTTAGTTCTCTCTCTCTCTCTGTCTTGTGAGGACACAGTAAGAAGATACAGCTGTCAAGCTAAAAACAGACCTTCACCAGGAACTATATTGATTGGCATCTTGATCTTGAATGTCCCAGCCTCCAAAACTGTGAGAATTAAATGTTTCTTGTTTAAGTCTCCCAGTTTGTAGTGTTTTGTTATAGAAGTCTGAGCAGATGAAGATTGTTCTGCATTTCTTTCTGTGACACCATATTCCCAGTCAGGCAGGTTGGACATTTGGAAATCGTCTTCAACTCCTTCTGTTTCTGCACCAATAATGTATCACTTAATCCTGTTTGTTCTCTTTTCTGGTATTCCTGCTCTGTGTTCAGTCCCATGGTTCCTTGTCATTTGTTGTCTGGATTATTGCTATAATCTCTTAATTGGTTCACTTCTTGTCCATGAGTTTCTGAAGGATTTAAAGAAGAGGAATTGGAGGCACAGTAAAGCATCTTTCTCTAAAATCTCCAGTGACTTTTTCATTGCTGAAGAATAACATTTGAATTCAGCACAGAATGTAAAGTCCCTCTTAATAAGGCCTCAACACCTCTCCAGCCTACCTCCTAATACACCTAGCTACATGCCTTTTGCTGCAGTCACATAGGTTCATAAAACATGTTTTCAAGTTTCTGGAACTTTGCATGTCTTTGCTTAGGTAGGAAAGTTCTTGAATTTTCATCCTGTATTGAAATCCTCTCATTTAAGACCCTTTTAAGGTTCTAACTCCTTCTAGCCATCCCCACGATTTCTTTCGTTAAATGCTTATGTTTCAGACACTGCAAAAGTCTTTTGTTTCTGCCTTTATCATGGCATAATTTTTAAAATGATTGTCACCTTCCTTGGGCTGACAGGTTTGTGAGCACAGAGACCTAGTTTTGATAGTGCTTTATACTATTATGATTTAATAAATGTTTCTCAATAACTATCTATTGAATTTAACTCCTTAGGAGAAATAGTCTGTAACAGAGAGCTAAAGCAAGACTGAAATTCAGGTAAATGGGAGAGCATTGAAATAGAAAGTAAGTATATTGAAGATAAAACAATTTTGTCTTTGTCTTTTGCCCAAGCCAGTCCTCCTTGGGGAAGGCTGAATATTTTCTTGCTCTGGAAGTATACATTCAAGTCATAAAAACTTTGTATGATCTTTACCAGACTTGTGACTTTCATATTTCAGTTGTATTCTATCAATAACAAACACATGATTTCTTATTTGTCTTGCAAATATGTTTTGGTTTTTAATGTCATTTTGTAGTTCTTGGTTTAATATGTCTACTGCATAATAGAAAATTTGTCTGATCTTTGTCCCAGGTTTCAGACATAAAACATCTAAAACCCTTAATATTTCCTAAGCAGTAGAAGTATTTTTGTTATTCTTGAGCCAACTCAAGCACACTTGAGTTTATGTTAATGAGTTGAGTCATTGTGGGACCCTAGACTGCGGGCTTTAGGATGGGGTAAGGTCTCCAGGTCACCAGAAAGACCAATCATGTGATTAGAGGATTGGAACTTTGAACCAATCTGACCTCTAGGAAGGACAGGGTGTGGGGATTGAGTTCAAGCCTGTGATGGATGATTTCATCAAGTCTGCCTACATAATGACACCCCAGTAAAAACTCTGGACACCAAAGCTTAGTGAAGCTTCCTGGTTGGTGAACACATGGATGTGCTAGGAGGGTGACATGACCTGATTTGATGGGGAGATGGCACAGAACTCTGCATTTGGGACTCGCCCAGACCCCACCCTACATGTCCCTTCATTTGGCTAGTCCAGATAGTATCCTTTAGAATAAAACTGTAATCCTAAACATTAGCTGTGAGTTATTCTGTGAATTATTGAACTTGAGAGGTCATAGCAGTCATCAAATGTAGCCAGTTGGTCAGAAATATGGGTAGCCTGAGGACCCCCAAAGTGCAGCTGGAGTCTGAAGTGAGAGAAATCTTGTGCAGGACTGAGCCTTTGACTTGGGGTGTTTGCACTAACTCTGGGTGGTTAGTTATAGAAATGAATTTCAGTACATCAGTGGGGATTGAAACAGAGCAATTTTACAAAATGAAAACCATTTTGGTGCTAACAATGGTTCAGTCATTTTCAGTGGAAATTAAATTCTTTGGTGTGATCTAAAATAAAATGAAATCAACTTTGCTTCAAAAAAGACCTTGCCAAATAAGTGAATCTGCTGAATATCTAATGTTTAGAGTATCACCTTTTAAGAATTTTCTTCTTTGTCACAGCATTCAGAAATAAATTTTGCTGGCAGTCAAGATTGCTTAACTTTTATCATTATATTTCTGTTTACAAATTAATAACCGGTTGATTTTTACTCTTAGTTTCCCTCTCCCCATCTAGCTTGTAAACAACTTTCTATATTGTTGCAGGAAGACAAATCAGCTTAAGATTGAAGAGGAGCCTTCCATCGGTTTTGCATGCAGGGAGGAAAAACTTGATGATCATGTAATTCTGCTCAAACTTAGTGTGGCTGGGAACTATCGAGCTATTCACATGACGACATATGACTTCTCTCTTCCTCATTTCTTTTTGAATATTACAGTTTGTTATTTGTCATCAGAATTGACCTTTTCTTTATCTTTTTGTGGTCAAGTTTGATGGCATCTGATTTTGCACTGTTTCTTTGACAATTTTGCCTCTTCTTTTTGGCAGTTTCTAATTTTCCTTTCATTGTATTATCCTGCTTTTTATTTCAACTTTGCTTTTACAGCCACTGTGTACTGTCCTGACCTTCAGATGCTCTTACTTTCAACACTGCAAGGACATCACTCTATCATCGTACAAATAACAATGTGCTTTCTTGGTTCAATTCCCTACCATTGCATTTTTTTAAATTTTGAGACGTCAAAAGCAAACTTTTGAGACGCCAATTCTTTTTTTTTTTTTTGGCCCTAAACGTTCTTAACCCAATGTCCTTTTTTTAATTCTTATTTTATTACCTTAGGAAAGAAAACTTTAAAAAAAACATTCTTTTTTTTTAAAACTCAGTACTTTACTCATCATTAATATGTATTGAATTTCTTCTCACTGTATGAATAGTTCTATTCTTTGGAAGTAATGTGTCAAATCTCTGTACCCAAAGATTTTTTAAAAATAGATAAGTAACATACAGATGTGCCTGGAAGATATTTTTTATTCGTGAAGATTTATTTATTTTTTCAGTTAATTGTTTTTCTCTAGGCAATGTGATTAGCTAACAGTAAGTGGTCAAATTTCACTGAACAGAGTGAATGAACTTTGGTTTGAAGGCGTCATAGATCTTTCATTTGTAGTTGATTAGATTTCCCCAGTTACTGAAGAGTGTTCATATGCCACTTAGTGTGGCAAGACAAACCACAAACTCTGTTCATCGGAGTCTTTATACATTATAATTCTGTTTTATTGTAAGTAATGGATTTGCATATGGCAAAATAATTACACTAGTTCAAAGTCAAAACATTCATTAGTTTACTAAGATCAGTTTACAAAACTACTGTAGTTGGCTGCTTTTGTGTCTGTTATTCTGTTACAGTTCTTTTGATTGTATTCTCTCACCCACATTGCATATAGAAAGTACGCCCCCCCTTCTGTGTATTCTTGTGAAGAGGAGATAGACATCAACAGTGATAGAATCCACTCTAACGATTTGCCAAGACTAGTTAAAGACCCATGCACAACTGTTTGTCAAATCAAAGGAAGGCTGTATAAAAACCTCCCAATCCTTTTTTTTACTGATTATGAAAGTAATACATGCCATCCCAGGAATTTTAGAGATATAGCAAACTACATGCATTTGTACCATTCCATGAGAATATCTGCTCACCTCCTGGTGCATTTCCTTCTTGTCCTCTCTTCGTATGGCTTTCCTTAATACACATAGACATGTAACTGGTTTCCCAACATAGTTGAGATAATATTTATAACTACATTTAAATTGATTTTTACTTTAATTTCACTTTGTCCTCAGCAAACAGAAAGAAGACTGGGGCATATTGATCTAAGCAACTTTATCCTCCTTTACATGAAATAATTGCATTAGAAGAGAAAGTAATATAGTTTATTATTTACTTTGCTATTTCTCTGTGCTCTATATTTGCTTTCTACTTTGGACATTCTCTTCAATTATCAGATATTGCTCAAAGTATTATGTAATCAGAATAAAATCTTCAAAAAAATGTTTGCTTCAGCTTTCAGCATGACTGATCAAAACTGATCAAATTACTACAAGTGCTAAATTACCCACAGAATAAAAACCTCCTGGCACAATTGTCTTTTGTAGCTATATCTGCCTGAATAATCTTTGTAATTTTTGTGTGTCTGAAAACATTTGCTACAAATATCGCTTCCCCTATGTCTAAGTCATACTTAAACATTTATGAAAATTGCTAGTGCATCAGCCACAACAAAGTATCAAATGCTTTGTGTATAGAGTGTGTAAGATTAGATGCTTTTTAAAGAAAACTTGAATTTATAGTTTCTGACCTTAGGATGCTTACTCATGATTAGGGACAGGAAGAGAAAAGGAGGAGAGAATTAACATATATTGCATACCTCTCTTTTGGACACTGAGGTACTTTATATACGAAATTCTTACAAAATTTCTACAAAGTAAGTCTCCATTCCACATCTACTAAGTTCTGTCAATTCTATCTCCTGCAGGTGCATTGTACTGAATGCATATTGTTAATAAATGGACTTATTATTATTATCTTACCTAACAAGCAATATTTTGGAAGACGGTTCAGATGGCACAGCTGTTCTGAAAGTTAATAAAGGCATTTGGGGAGGTAAGTCTTAATGGACATAATGACACTGTAAATAAATGAGGGCATTACTAGTGATGAAGGGGAGAATGGGTGCCTTTAGAATCTCTTCGTATCCATTATTACTCCTTATTCATCGAGGTCTATTGCATCCATCTATTGCATGGATTCCTACAATTGTCTTTTAATTGGTTACTTAGCCTCTAGTCTTATTCAATTCCAGTCCACTCTTTATACTTCAGCCAGAGTGATTTTCCTTGAGCACAAACATAAGCAAGTCACTCACTAGTTTAAAGAATTTCAGTGGCTCCTCATTGCTCTTAGAATAAAGTTCAAAATCCTTAAAATGGCATCCATAGGTCTTCAAGATTTAAACTTTATTATATCTTCAATCTGTATGCTACACATTATGTTTTAGCCATAGAAAATTTTCAATTCTTTAAACACACCCCATTCTCTTTTATTTATCAGTCTATAAATAGACAGTTCCAAATATGATAACCTCACATGCCTTCAGAGAATTGAAGAAAGCAGGTTAGGGGTTTGCATGGGCATGTTCTTTTCTTCCAAACATCAATACATATCTCTATTTTTTCTTGGAACTTGTAGCCTTTCAATCTAGCATTCATTTTCCTACATGGACATATATTTGCTATAATATATAACCAGTCTGTGGCTATATATATATATAGTTTGTCTCATAATTCTTTTTGAGATAAAGGAATATATACAATTATAAATGACAATGTCATTTAGTCCCAAGGTTTATAATGGAGCCAATAGATAGTTGAGAGCTAGAGATTTATTCAAATATAGCCATTTTGTTTTCAAATCTTTCTAGTCTTTAAAACAAGTTGGAATTATGGGTTCTTTTTTTTTTTTTTTTGAGTTGGAGTCTCACTCTGTCGCCCAGACTGGAGTACAGCGGCCACTCCCGGCCACCGCAGCCTCGACCTGCTGGGTTCCGGCGATCCTTCCGCCTCAGCCTTCCGAGTAGCTGGAACTACAGGTGTGCCCTACCATGCCTGGCTGATTTTTTGATTTATTGTAGAGATGAGGTCTTGCTGCCCAGGCGGGTCTCAAACTCGCAGGCTCAGGCAATCTGCTCACCTCGGCCTCCCAAAGTGCTGGGATTACAGGCTAGGAATTATGAGTTCTTAACGTAAATTTTCGTTTTGTAAGTGTGAGCCAACTCCGTGGCCAAATAAAACATCCCTGTTGATGAAGTCCAACTCATAAGCTATAGTTTGCAATCTTTATACTATTCCTTTTGCCTGAAATATTCTTTCTCTTTTTTACTTCATTCACTTTGCCAACCCTTGTTTTTTGCTTTTTGTTTGTCTAACTTCACATTTTTCAGGTGACACTTTCAATAGCATACCCACCCAGGAGCCTTCCTTAATCGGTGTCAATTTCTTCTCCTGTACGCTCCACCAGGGGCCTTCTCTATTCACATCAGCAGGAAGCTGATACCTTGTTGTGTTAGTTGTGCTGTTTAGTGAGGACTGGGATCATTTCTTCCCTATCATTTATTCATTACTTCAACAAATATTTAATGGGCACCTACTATGTGCTTGTGCACTCTTAGGCACTAGGGATTCAGCAATTAACAAGATAGAAAAACACCCTACCTTAATGGAGCTGAGGGTAAAGACGATAAAGAGGAAAAGTATATAAAATATATAGTTTATTAGATAGTGACCCTTTCTAAATTTCTTTTAGATGAAAAGAAGTAATCTATTCTATTCTATGCTAGGTACTTTGTTTATGTGCTACTCTCTGAGTCAGGGTAGGCTTAAATGTTTCTCATTATTGCATCCTTAAGGAGTCTTTCAGACGTATTTTTCCTAACCCCTTACTAACTTCCTTATCCCAAGACATTTTAATACCACGCATATTACCACAGTATATATGTTTAAATATACTGTATTTTTTTTTGAGTTGCAGTCTCACTTTGTCTCATGCTAGAGTACAGTGGTGTTATCATGGGTCATTACAGCCTTGACCTCCTGGGCTCAGACAATCCTCCTGCCTCAGCCTTCCAAGTAGCTGGGACTACAGGTGTGTGCCACTATGTCCAGCTAAGTTTTTAGTTTCTTTTGTAGAGATGAGGTTTCACTATGTTGTCCAAGCTGGTCTTGAACCCCAGGACTCAAGTGATACTCCTGTCTCATCTGGGACAGTGCTGGGATTACAGAGGTGAGCCACCACACCTAGCCTGTACATTATTTTTTTATCTGTGTGCTAGAGTGTAGCTGACTTTATTTCAGGCAGTGTTGGTGATGATTTTGCTGTCAGTGATTTTCTCTCTACCAGGCCAAGGCATGAGGACTTCTCAGTATTTCACTTGAAAGGAACGTGTGTTAGAAGGATCATTTGCTGTGAGCTGATGGAGGTCGGGCAATGGCCTCATTTGGGGCACGTAAGGTTTTTAGGAATGAGAGCAACAACCTGGTCTAATAATTGGGCTCTTTTGAATCAACAAGAAGGCAGTGCCACAGTGGCAGCAGCCGAGCAGTCAGTCCCAGGGCTCTTGCCTGCCAGTATCATGTGCTTCTCTTTCTCTCTCTGGCGGCATTTGCTCTGCCTCCAAAGGAGAGGTCCTTGTGTGGATCCCCTCTGCGTACTTGACAAGTTTCCTTGTCCTCAGGCCCCCTTTCTGATTTCCTCTACTCAAAAGAGACATACATGTTGGTTTCTAAGGGAAGACTCCAGGTCTGAGATTTTCCCAGCTTGGCAGAAGCTTCTGGCAAGTTTCCTCTTGGGCTGTCTGGTTTAGTTCCATGAGCTGTTGAGGAACTTTGCAGCTGGAGAGCAACTAGTCTCTCCCAGGAGCTGGGAAAATGCCATGTGAATCCTCTTTGCTTCATAGTCCACTGTGAGTTATCAGCAACAAAACTGTCCTGGGTTTTGGAGAGTCTTGATACCCAGAGGACTTGCCTTTGAGTTCTCTGAACATGCTATGAGAATTCTTCAGCCACCTTACATGGCTTCTGTGGCTATACCCGACTCCTCAAGCCTGAACAATATTGATTCTGGAGCTTTTATTCACCCATGCCTAGCACAGTCTGTGGTATTTCATAAACATTTATTGAATCAAACTGCACTAGATTTAATGGACTTGAACTGCAGATGAGAAATAGAAACTCTGAGAATAAGTACCTTGATCAAAGTTGCACAGCTAATAAGAAGAGGTTGAATTTAGAATTTGAAACCAGACTGTCTGACTCTGCTGCATTGTGTTATCCCCCACGTTCCAGGTTGAACCCCCCCCAAAAAACAAGAAAGAAATTAATATAAGGATAGTTTCACCTGAACTCAGCTATACATTGTTGAACAAGGGAATGTCACTATGGTAGACGGGTTGCTTAGGAATGCTTCTATTTCATCCACACACTAGGATTGATTAGAATGTTAAAAAGGCTATAGAACAGCCTGACTGCTCCTACTGTAGCTTAAATTACAGTAATACATAGTAATTTATGGTACTCTTGCGAGTAGTGAAAGAATAATGAAAAGAGCCTCACAATGTAGGGGTCAGTCACCTCTGAAGACTCTGCCTAGTGACCTTGCATTATGGTAATTTGCCCAGTGTGCTCTGTGGTCAACCACTAGTGTTCTTTCCTCATGGTTTCCATGTGTACAGAATGTGTCTAATCTGAGGAACTAAACTGTTAAGAAAGAGGACTCTGTTCAGTTTGCTTCAGCCCAAAGCTTGACCAATAGTTGAACTCATGGGAAGTTCTCCAAGCTCCAGTTTAAATAAAAAATTAAAATAACAAAAACCCTCCAACCTCCAAAAAATAAATAAACAAAACATGTGCACTTGTGCAATTCTTGCTTTTATCAGAGATTTGGGTGAAGATAAGGTGGAAATATTGCCACAACCTGTTTGTATTTGCCCGAATGTAGTTACTGAATTTGGTGCACCTTGAAAAACTGCCCTGGACATTTGTAGACTACCTGGTAACCTGATGTCTTATTTCTGAAAACCTGTTTCTAAGCTTGAACTACCTAAAAAGACTCCTATAGCTTTGGATGGTTTTGTTTGTTGCCCAGGAGCCCAAGGTACTTTATTCCAGACACACAATATTTTCTCTCCAAAGGGGCCTCAAACAACCTTGCTTTCCCTTTTGCAGCATTAACCAAAAGTCATTTTTTAAAGAAATGGGATTAATATCATCACACTCTTTCCATTTGCATAATGGAATGATTGATTTTGAATATTTCTATGAAGGAAAATAGTGCTTATTTCTCTCCTCTAAGCACAAGTTTCCCTTAGAAAATAAGACAGGCATATTAATATCCTGTCTGGCAGTGACCAGAAAAACAGGAATTCACATGAGACACACTTATGGTCCTTCTGTGTTAGGCTCTTTCATCATGTCATAGATGCTATACAATAGATATTAATCCCTTTATCTTTAAAGGGATCTATATGCATTGATGGGTGTTCTCCAGGACTCTCACCAGAGTGTTTGGTTCTTTTTGTTGTGACCATTTAATAATAATGAAATTAGGAAGTGTGTAGCAGTGGAGTGACTCATTCTAGTTCCCAAAGATTTAGGTAGAAAAAGGATGAGAAATAGCAACTCCCAAATTTATGGCTTCTGGGATTTGAAGAAGTTGATGGCAAGCCAGACAGTCTTGTGTGCACAAGTTCCTGTACCACAAAGGACAGCTGTGATTATCTCCTCTGTTTCCTGCAACCAGAAAGCAAGTTCTGTTTTTTTTTTTTTGAGTTGGAATCTCACTCTATCACCCAGACTGGAGTGCAGTGGCCGCTCCCGGCCACCGCAGCCTCGACCTGCTGGGCTCCGGTGATCCTTCTGCCTCAGCCTTCCAAGTAGCCGGAATTACAGGCATGCGCTACCATGCCCGGCTGATTTTTTGATTTATTGTAGAGATGAGGTCTCGCCGCCCAGGCGGGTCTCGAACCCGCGGGCTCAGGCAATCCACTCACCTCAGCCTCCCAAAGGCGTGGGATTACAGGCTGAGCCACCGAGCCTGGCTCAGAAAGCAAGTTCTTAAAGAGATTCTAATAGTCAACGATATAAAGAGCAACAGAAACATCTTCAGGTAAATTTATGGCTGACTCACCTCCAGGAAAAATTCAATACACACTAAATAAAGTATTTATTATAACAAAGAGATTATTTTTTTCTTCTTATATGCATTTTTCTCCCAAAGGACAGCTGATTTCAGTAGAAATTCTAATATAGTTCCATGGTAGTCAGAGTCTGTAAACATTCTTCCCCATTTTTTGGTCAATGGATGCCAGTGACTTTTCTATCTTTGTATCTTCCTTGATTATTTATTTAGAAAATTGTCTTCCTGCTGCTGCTTTTCTCTCTTCTTTGTCCCTAAGATTAAGATCAAAGGCATAGTTCAGGTCATTATCCTCACTCAACCAAGCTACTGTACTGATTGGAGTGTGAATATTCATTAGTTTCATATGTGATACCTTATTAATTGTATTACCTGGAGGACTCATGTCGCCTTGTATACTTCACATGAATTCAGACTTTTTTACTTTGCTCACCTCATCTCTTCAGATAGAAAACATGGTGTCTCCCAACTGTTTTATTATCTCTGACATAAAATGCAGCTGACATTCAGCATTAGCTTTGAAGGAGAAGAAGTAGAGAGCCTGTATCTATCTGCTGGAATTCCCTGCAGTGCTTTGCCCAGTTTGTATGCTTTGGATACTCTGTAAGTGTCTGTTATAGGAATGAGTGGACATCAGGATCCAGCTTTGCATCTTCCTGGTCACTCACTAGCTGTGTGGCCTTGGACCAGCCACTTGACCTCCAACCTTCATTTCCTTACCTGTAAATAAGCAGAGGACTAGATGTTTCTGCATTTGCTTTTAATACTGAGATTAGCTCTTCTCATCTACTTACTTTTGACATATCCCAAATATAGCAAGAGACTTCATTAATACAGTGCTTGTAAATCTTTCTGAAACCAGCAGCAAAATCCCTAATGGATGCTTATGGAGCACTTTTTTTTTCTACTTCACACATTGTCATTAAGCTAGGACAAATAAGAATTAAATAGAAAATGTAAAAAGATTTTCCAGGTCCAATAAAAGAAAACTTGTCTTTTCTGAGAGGTGTTTACCAAAGCTTAGCATCTTGGGGAAAAAGCAAAAACTCTGAAAGACGATGGATTTTTCAGTCTCTCCCTAGAGATATTTTTATGCAGAAAACATCTCTACATATCATATTGTATACATGTTTTTTTACTTTTATACTTTATATTTTATCCACTATTGATAAACTATTCGAGAGCATCGAGCAGGAATTTTTTCAATTGTTTTTGTGTTCCTAGAACCTAGAATAGTGCCACATAAGTGGTGCTCAATAATGTTGAACCACACGGTTAGAATGAAGGTTCAGAAGGTCTTAAAATAACCTGTCAAGATAATTCAGCCAGTGGTGGAGCAAGATTATGAGAGAGGTTGCTACTTCCAAACACACAGCTTTTTCTAATAAGGCTATGGATTATATTAAGTCATTACCAACCTGTAACATCTTAGGAAGGATTAGTTATCAGATGGTGGCGCCATTTATGAGGACCACGAGTTGAGTTTTGATGGGTTTGAGACACACAGGAAACAGATTGCTGCCAGAGTAGTTCTGAGTAGCTGGTAGTAGGTATGGAGATTCTCTGTCTCAAGAATTTTATTTAAATAAAGCAAGGAAGGGAGAGACTTAGGCGTTAACATTCTCAACTTCTCTTAAAAATAATTTCACTTGAATAAGGACCGAATGATCCAAAAGACAATTTAAATTTCATTCAGGATAGAAACTACACTTGGATGTAGAGATTTTCTATTTTACATTTTTCTTCTACTTCATTGAAAATAACAATTTAAAAAATCAAAAGAAGTGAGAGATATTGCATAATTCATTTAGGAAATGGTCTGAAGCAATTTCATCTGAAGCAATAATTACTTCCAGTATGCAACTCATCAAGAAAAGCTGAAAACAGGAAAATAAGCAAAACTACTAAGTGTAAGAGCCAGGAATTATGTGAATCAAGATTATTCACTTCATTTTATCCCTTGATATGACTAATACATCAAATAAAGCATTGCAGCTTGAATTCTGAAAAGAAAGTGAGTATATGTGTATAAACATAGTGCTTTTTAAAAGCATTTGACTTAGTTAAAACTTTGACAGATCTACACTACAACTTTGGTGAATATTGCTTCAAATTCTTATTCCTCTCTATGTAGTGAAAAAATGTACTTGAGTTATTGTATAATTTTAAAAAGTAATTCGCTCCAAACTCTTTCCATTTTTTAATGTAAAAACTATAAAAAAGGGTTTAGGAGGAATTTTTTCCTTTTAGTAAGAAACTTTCTTTTAATTTGAAGATTTGATGAATAGAAAGAAAACCATATAATTCATTTTCCAAAAAATATTTGTTAAAATGCTTCAGAAATAGAAAATGCATACAGTTGAAATAGTCTTGAAAGTTATTACACATTTTTTTTCATAAAGGTAAAAACTTGCTCTCTGGCTGCCAGCTCAATTTAGTTAATATAGAAAGTTTTCTTTTTAAAAAGAGAAGCTATTTAAAACAGAACCCTATTATAATAAAAATGATTTATAATCTTAATCTGCTGTTCTGTTCTGTTTACCACCTTCAGCCTGAATAGAGTCATGAAGCACGTGGCCCTGCAGCTGAACAGGCTTGCAAGGAAAAAAAGCTTGCCAGGAAAAGGCAAAGAGTTGAAACCGAAAGAAAAAAAAGAAAGCTCTGCAGGTGCTGTCTTACACTAGAGTTATTACATGTAGGCCACTGAATAATTGTGCTTGAAACTCCCACATTGTCTGTCCTGCAGTTACGGCATAAATAAGCTCCTGTCAAAAGACTCCTTTGACCAGATCATTCTAACTTCTGAAGTTCATAAAAAACCTCTTGGCTGGGTGTGGTCACTCATGCCTGTAATCCCAGCACTTTGGGAGGCTGAGGCAGGAGGATTGTTTGAGCCCAGAAGTTTGAGACCAGCCTTGGCAACATAGTGAGACCTTGTCTCTATACAAAATTAAAATTAGTGAGGCATGGTGGTGCCCAGCTGTAGGGAACACCTGTAGTCCCAGCTACTTAGGAGGTACTCTGTTCTTTGTTTCTGTGATAGATCATTGTATATGATAGACTCTAAATCCGTTCAAGTTGCTGCAAAGTCCATATGTTTGCCCTTCTTTATGGCTGTGTAATATTCCATTGTGCATATGTACCACATTTTAAAAAATCCACCAGCTTTAATGGGCAGCACAGTTGGTTCCATGTTTTTGCTATTGTGAATAGAGCTGCAACAACATGCATGTGCAGGTATCTTTTTGGTAGAATGATTTGAGTTCCTCTGGGTATATTCCCAGAAGGGGGATTGCTGACTCATATGGAAGGCCAGTTTTTAGTTCTTTCAGAAATTGCTACACTATCTTCCAAAGAGGTTGCACTAGTTTGCATTCCCACCAGCAGTGTAGAAGTGTTCCTTTTTCTCCGCATCTTCACCAGCATCAGTTGTTGTTTGCTTTATTAATGATGGCCATTCTTACTGGGTTTAGGTGATATCTCAGTGTGGTTTTGATTTGCATTTCTCCATAAGGATTTCTTCTGCATTTTCTAAGGTTCTTATAGTTTGAGGATTTACATTTAGATCTTTGATTCATTTAGTGTTAATTTTTGTGTATGGTGATAGGTAGGGGTCCTGTTTCGATCTTCTGCATGTGATTAGCAGCTTTTTAAATTTTTTTAAACAGCGTGTTTACTCATCACAGGAATTAGATTTAATATAATGAAATAATTCAGAAGATGGTTTCATTACCTTGTTCATGACTGGTTGTTTTAAAAATATTTAAAACATCATCTACTAAGGATGAAAAAAAGTTGTACAAAAAACATGGTCTGTTTTATCTACTAGTTTGTGCTTTATTGGCTTTGTTGTTGTTGTTTACTAATGACAATTGTGACTGTACCACAAGTAATATGACATGGTTGGGTCAACGACCCACCCAAGAGCACTTGGCACAAATGAGGAATTATTTTGGTTTGTTTTTGTCAGCATTGAGCATACAATTTATTTTAAAACACACATAAAAATAATCATTTTTTTACAACATATTACTAAAATTTTCTGCTTGTGCTTAGAAGGTCTTTAGCCCAGTGCATTAGAATTATCTGGGGAAAATTGATAAAAAAAATCAGGATTCCCAGACTCAGGATTCTAGCCCTAGAACTTCTGATCCAACAGGCTTAGGATAGGATTCAGGAATATGCCTTTATAATGAGTTCCTCAAATAATTCTTATGCAGGTGGACCTCAGACCACACACTGAGAAATACTGTTCTAGCCTCTAGCAGCCTTTATACTCATAAAAAAGACCTCTTTCTTTTTCTTTTTTTAACAAGGAATCTTACAGATACCATATATTATCAGAACAGACTATAATGTGTTGCAAACCTGTCATACCAGTGTTAATAAGATTTTATCTGAATCCTTCTCAACTTACCAGAGCAGAGAATCTGTGTAACAGCTGCTTTCAAGAAACATGATCAAAATGAAGAAACTATAACAAGAAATGTAAAAATAAGCAAACAAAAAAATCAGTGACCAAACTTATTTTACACTTCCTTTAACTGTCTTTTATTCTAAATATTACAATGTCTTGCTCACTGGATGTTGGATTTCTTAAAAGCCTGACTTTACTTATATGTCTTGGAGACTAATTGTGCTATGCTTGCTCCATATAAGTGTTTATCCTATGATTTAGTGTGTGGTTAGCCTTAATCAAGAAATGGGAATGTGCTTAGAGAGAAAAGGGATGATGACAATCTAGAAAGTTGCAAGGGATTCATCTGGTGTGAGAGGGTTCTGCAGTTAAGGCTAAACCCACTTGGCTTCATTGAAATTTTTTCTTTTGGCTGTGAAACATTTCATTCAACTCCCCCTCTGTCTACCCACAAAGTATTTTTATAATATATTTGTTATGCAATCTGAATATTTTACATATACGTATAGATATTCCAAATTTACTTATCTAAAAATTAAACACAAATAATTGTGTCTCCTCACAGGTTTTTCTTAGAAGAGGCATAGAGAAACTAACTTTGCTGGGTTAACTCCACAGTGTCAAAACTATTATAAACTTACAGAATTAATAAAACCACGAAATTACCTTTGTAAATTATTTTTCTAAATAAATCAATTTTCCATTCCCTGCTTTTAGAAAAACTGACATTTTACTGTATTTGATAAGCAAGTATCTATCCTTACAAATGGTTGTAAATCAGTTTACTATGGGAATTTGTTAAAAACAAACAAACCTTAAACCCATTCAATTTTAAAGCTAAACTAAATTTTAATGGGCCCTTAATTCAACCCCCTTATTTTACTAAGACCTCCTTAATATACCGAGGCCTAAGTTAATTGACTTGCGCAAGTTTGCAAATGTCATTAGTTTTTCCTTTATTCTAAAAAAAATGGAAAATTAAATATTGGAAGTTTTTTTTTTCTTCAAGAAATTATTTGCTCTGTGGCTATTTCAATCACCTCAGCATCAGTAAGTGATCATCATATAGTCAATGCTTTTAATTTTATGTCACAATTTTGGTATTCACAACTAAAAACAATTTGTGCTTTATGTTTCTGTGGCTATATAAGATATAAATAAAACTATGAAGAGCTGGAAAGAACGAAGAACCTCAGATCAGGAGAAAAAAAGGAGGCCTGTACTTTGAAGCTATTTTACCTTCAAATGTTTTAACAACTTCCTTCATTTATTAATTCATTCCTCGAACATACTAGGAGTACAAAGATGACTAAGACAGGCTCTTCTGTTACAGAGATCACTTTTTAGCCAGAGTCAAAAAGTAACAACTATTTGCAAAAATGACAGGAGCTATGATGAAATATAATAAAAGGAGCATCTTTGGTGCCTGATGAGTTGCCATTTTTCAGATTGAGAATGGCAGAGGGCCTAATCTGTTGGAGGGATGTGGTCTATGTAAAAACATATGGGTGTGAATAGATTGGGTGTTTCAGGGAATGACTGAAACACAGGATGTACAGCAGGACATAGAATTGGAAACACAGTCTGAGGTCAGATAAAGGATACTCTTCTATGCTATTGTACAGGAATTTGAACTTTATCTTATACAGTCTTTGCACAGTTCAGTACTAAAGATACTAGTCCAATACTAGCTGTATGTGGCTATTGGGCATTTGGAATGGAGCTGCTCTAACTTGAGATATGCTGTATGTATAAAATACACACAAAACACACTGAGTCCAGGCTTGGTGGTTCATGACTGTAATCCCAGCATTTTTGGCCAAGATGGGAAGATTGCTTGAGTTCAGGAGATTGAGACAAGCCTGGGCAACATACTGAGACTTTGTCTCAACCAAAATTTAAAAATAAGCTGGGCATGGTGGTGTGTGCCTGTAGTCTCAGCTACTTGAGAGGTTGAGACTATTGGATCACTTGGGGCCAGGAGGTCAAGGCTGCAGTGAGCTGTGATCACACTATTACACTCCAGTCTGGGTGATGAAATGAAACCCTGCACATTGGATTTCAAAGACTTAATATGAAGAAAAAAAGTTAATATCTCACTAATAATTTTTTATTGATTATACATTAAAATGATATTTTGGATAAATTAAGTTAAATAAAATATATTATTAATTTTAGACTTTTTTACTTTTAAAGACTATGCTAAAAAAATTTTAAATTGCATGTGTGGCTAGAATTATATTTCTATTTTAGTAGCTCTGTTTAGTAGACTATAGGAATGTACTCAAGATTATGGGCTTTTAAAATTTATTGTGTTAATTCTGAAATGTTTTAACATAAATTGCCAACGTCATGATTCCATCCCTAAATAATTTAGTTTGCATTTCTAAAAAGATGTCTTCTATGTAAACAAATAATACTGTCAAATTGTTAAAAATTAATAATAATAATTCCTTAACGTTGTCCATTATTCAGGCTAGATTAGAAATTTTCCAGTTGTACCACAAATGTCTTTATAGCTGGTCAAAACCAGGATTAGATCCAGGACCACCATTATATCTGTTGTTATGGTCCTTGAACCTCTTGTAATTTAGAATAGTTTCTTCCCTTCCCCTAATTTTTTTTTTTTTTGTAACATACTTGATAAATAGACCAGTGCAGTTGCCCATCCTTTACCTTCTGGGTTTGATTTGTTGGTGTTGTTTAGCTTGTTATTTTATTCTGTGTATTTCCAATAATATGTAAATTAGATCTATAAGCCTGAATAGATTCCAGTGAAACATTTTTTTCTTTAATATAACATATAGAATATTTGGTACACAACTTGGATAGTGCCAAGGTTAATCATTGGATTGCAGTGATGACAGCTTCATTCTTTCAGTACAGAGTTATCATTTTTTCTTGGCAACCAGGAAGTTTTTAATTAAGAGAGCGTTGTAATTAGATCTTTGCTGTGGAATAGTGTATATTGTAGGAGGGACGAAAAGAGAAAAATAGAGAGACTACATAGGAATCTATTATCATCATCTAGAAAAGTGATGATGATGATAATCGTACTCTGTGCCAGGTACTATGCTCATTTCTTAGTATGTGTCACCTTTTTAAGTCCTGATGCAGCCCTATAGGATAGGTTTTCTTTCCTCGTTGCCTGAGATTTAGAAAGATTGAATAACTAGTCTATTATCACACCAGCAGTTGTAGTATGATGATTTGAATCCAGCTCTGTCTGACATCAAAATCCATGCACTTAACTACTCCATCGTTAACTGCAATAACAATTTAGTTTATGAGACTGCGAAAGTTTTGAATGCTCTTTTTAATTTGGTGACCAATGGATTACCTGAGGTATGAAAGGGCATAACTCTAAAGTTAAAGTGTCTATCTTGGATGATGAGGGGGAGGGTAGTATGATTTTGCTGAATTTAAAGTGTCAGTGGAATTAGTCAATAGAAAGTATAGATCTGGAATTAGACAATAGGAAATGTAAGTCCAGAGTTCAGAAGATAAGTCAAAGAAACAGTACACACTACTAAAGTATAGATAGATTCAAGAGTCATCTGCATAAGACGTAGCTTAGACTCAGGGAGTGCGTATAGTCACCTAGTAAATTTATATAGTATAAAGATACTTTCACTTCATATTTGTAAGTCGTTTGAGACTAGCGCACAACATCAAAGGGGTGACAACTGCATAAATTAAAAATATCATTTCTGAATTTCTTTTTTTGAGACAGATTCTTGCTCTGTCACCCAGGCTGTAGTGCGGTGGTATGATCATAGCTCACTGCAGCCTCCAACTCCAAGCGAGCCTCCTGCCTCAGTCTCATGAGTACCTGGGACTATAGGCATGTGCTACCACACCTAGCTATTTAAAAAATTTCTTTTGTAGAGATGAGGTCTTGCTGTGTTGTCCAGGAAGGTCTCGAACTCCTGGGTTCAAGCAATCCTCCTGCCTCAGCCTCCCAAAGTACTGCAATTAGAGATATGAGCCACCACACCAGAGTCCATTTCTCATTTTCATTGTCAGAAAAAAGTTAAAATATTATAATAAATTATTAGTATAGTATTTTGGTATAAATTCTTTATGGTACTGTGCTAGGTTAGAGTATTTCTAAGGGAAGGCATTTCCATGTGATCAGTGGATGTCATGATATTGTATCTGAATTGTGATCTGACAAGCAGAAGTTTACTTATTCTAAAGTGGGACAGAAACCTTTTAAATTAGCCTGGTCATAGAAAACCTAGGACTTATACTTACATTAAAGGGTAAACTAGACTTTGAACAATTTTGAGAAAGGACACTACAGTTGCCTCTGGAATATTCCTTAGGAGTATAGAATTCTGAAAATTTGTTTTGCTCTTTTTGAATTTATATGCAATGGTATGTACTGGTCAAATACACTGTTTTGAATTCTTTAAAATTTTTTTTTATTTTAAAGATGTGGGGTACAATTCAGGGTTAGTTGTACAAATGTTCATTATACAGGTACCCTTGTTGATGAAGTGTGTCCCCCCCTCTCCGGCAGTTTCCCACTACTGCCAACCCCTTTCTTATAGTATTATGATAATTGTTCAAGGTCTGCTTATGAATGAAAACATGTGGTGTTCTGAATTCTTAAAAGACAAAAGCTTTTTTCTTGCCACCTGAAATTTTCTTTGCTGTGGCCATACCACCCTAGACACGCCCGAGCTTGTCTGAATTGTCCTTTCTCTAGGTTAGCATTAAGAATTTATTTTTTATTCACTTAATGGTCTTTCTTAAGGCTCTTTTGTGGGATGTGATTGTTCATTTTTCTCAAGATGGGTGAAGGATTTGAAGGGACCTTCATCAAAGGATGAAATATTTATTCCATATGTATAAAGCTAAACTTTTTTTTCCTAAGAGATTTTTAATTACTTCAAGTGGCAATTATAATACAAAAAAAACCATTTCTGGGACATAGCCCAGGAAATTCAGGGTTAAATAGATTTCAGGAAATCCTTCGGGGAGAAAATTAATCAATAATAATCCCAAAAGTATCTCAAGGACTGTGTGGAGAGTGAAGAGTTCATTGCCCCTCTATCTCAGACACGCTCTTCCAGACGTGGGTGGTTGGATTGGCTAGCTAGTCTAGTACCGTGGAGATCGCTTCCAGGCATGTGAAGATCTTGGCTTGGCTGCTTCTTCTCAGGGTCCAGGATCCACAGGATGAACTGAGCACAGAAAGGATAATCTATTTTTTTAAATGAAAAAATTGCAGTGATGAGGATGTTTTGGTTAGACCTATAAATAGACACCATTAACTTTCACCAAGCTCTAAGAAACTTATTGGTGCAACCAATATGTTTTAATGCAGCTTGTTCACAAGAGTAGCGTATACATTTTATTATATAGTATACTGTTAGAAACTTTATGAGTTTTAGCTCTCTAATATTTAGGCTTATTTGGGTTTAGGCTGGTAAATCATTACTAAAAAAGTGACTAACTCCATGCGGTTAACTACTGATGGTAGACTGGATAATTTCAACATTCTGCATTTAGTCTGACCCCTTTATTTTATCGATGATGAAACTAGAACACTACAGAAAAAAGGAATTTATCCAGTCACACACACACAATTCAAGCCAGGCTGGAACCCAGATTTCCAGACTTCCTGCTGCTTTCACACTTACTTGGGCTCAGTTTTCTGACAGATTGGTCCTTATCTTTAGTGATTATGGCAGTTTCTCTTCTGTGATATCAAGTTATTTTCATTTCATAAATTGTTAATGGCAAGACTGGAGCAACTCCCTAAATGATTTATATCTGTTTGGATATATTATTTGTGTTCATTTTTGAAAAATGGTGGCTCGTTTAGAGACATTTTATTTTCCTGGAGCTTTGGAGATATCTGAAAATAGGAAAACATAGTAAAAAGTTGAGACTCAGAAGCTTAGACTCTGTCTTAATCACTGACCCTGCAGAATTCACTTAATCTCATGACATCATCTTTTTTTAGTCTGTAAAATAGAGATCATAATACCTACTTAAATCTCTCATGGCATAAGGATCAAATGAACTAATAATGATAAAAAATGTGAGACAAATGTGATATATTTTATGTACATAAAAAAGCTAGAGATCTTTAAAAAGGATCATTTAAACTTGTGGTAATATGTGTAGACTGGCCAAATGATAAGCCTGTAAAGAGATATACTATTTTCTTTAGGAGTTTCTTAGTGGTGGCTGATTTCTATATTGTTGATGACTCTAAAGGTGTGGTGATAAAAATAAACATCCTATTTATTTTGTCATGCAATTCTGATGAAATACATTGTTGTGAGTCTTAGTGAGCAATGACTGCAGCTAATTAATATCATGCCAAATTTTATAACATCTTAAGGAAGGTTGGACAGAACTGACTCATTTCTATCGCACACAGTGTTCTCACTTAGCAAACAAGAACCCAGTGGACTCCTGAAGCTTGAGACGTGAACATTTTCTATTCAAGAAACTTGTACATTATTTGCACAGCTGCTCTGTCATATCCCTTTTACAGGAAGCAGAAATTACTTTAACGTCCCTTAGGAATAATAATGATAAAAATAATAGGTATAATTTTTTGGTCTCCTAGTTTATGTCAGTCATTGTACAAGACTTTACATACATTATTTTTAATTCTCAAAGCAACTCTATGAAAGCTGGGTATTATTATACCTATTTTACTTCATATCTTTCTAGAAAGGAAATAAGATATGTTATAATTTGAATGTCAGTTTCCATCTGTATTATGGCAAGAATACTTGCATTTATTTCTTTTCACAACTGTTCTCTCAGATAAGTAGAGGTACACATTATTAATTCCACTAGCAGAAAAACTAAGACAAAGAGGAGTTCAGTAACTTACTTAAATATTAGTGTAGGTTTATGACTGGAGCCTTAATTCATAGTTTCTCTCTAAGATATTTTTCATTAGATCATTGATTTTCAAATTAATGAATCCCATACTTATATGCTGAACCTGTGCCGGACTGTAGGAAGAAAACAGACATAACCCTTGCCCAATGTGAATGGGAATGAATTGAAATCAGAACTCTCTGAGCAGGCTTTGGGCTGGGATTCTGAATTGTCTCATGTCATCCTTCCCTTTCCTTTCCCCCACAATAGGTTCACACCGATTAGCAGAGGTTTAAATAGTTAATAACTCATCATCACTGCCATTTATTGAGCACTTGTTTAACATGTTCTATCTAGTTTATCTTATCTAATTTCCATGGCACCGTGGAAGAAAGGATGTTACTGCTTTTGTTTGTTTTTGTTGTTTTTTTGCCTGGGAGGAAGAGAAACATAAAGAGGATGTGCTGCAAGCTAGCAAGAGACAGAGGTCAGCAGCAAGGCTAATCTCCATGCTCCAAGGCCAGACTTTCTGTCTCCTACCCAACAGGGTCTCTTGGTTAATGGGCCTTGGTTTATTTTAAGAGGCAGCTTCCACCTTCTCTCTTGCCCTGTACTTGCAGGATGCAAGGGCAAGGAGAAATGATGAGTGCAGGGAGTTTGGAGAAAGGGGAAAAACTCAGGCCCTTTGCCTTCGATAGATGATTACCAAAAAGTTATTTAAAAAAATACAGTAGCAGCAGGCTGGAATTGTGGGCTTTATGAAAGGAAGATTTGACTTTTAACCCTCTCCATGAAGTAGCTTAGTGATGGCACTGAGAATCCACACATAAACTTGAACTTTGTGGCAATTTGGAAGAAGACATTTCAAGGGAAATCTTGGAGGAATTACTGGATGAAAAGTTTCCAAGCCCTTCACTAGGATCATTACTAGTTTTCTATGTCTTTTATAATGAACTAAGTTGTATTCTTGAAAGATTTTATCTAGGCTATATGGTGTGATTTCTTTCACATAGTTTCTTTCTGATTCATCATATGCAGTAGTAAATATCCAATTCTTCTCATAACACCAAGCCCTGTGACTAGACTGTGGTTCTGCCTGCTAAGGTGCAGCTCCTTATGAAGTACAGCTCCTTATACATGTCAAACTTCAAAAATACATAATTAGTGACCAAATGATAAACAAAGAATTCCAGTTAGCATGTTGTTGGCATAATTGTTACTTCCATCAGGTATTGATGAATTGTTTTTCCTTGAAGATTGTAGAACTCGTGTTCTAAAGAAGAAACAAATGTTTAATAAATCACAATCTATTACAAGAACAATTCCATTTGCTGCTTTAGTAGAATTGTTCATGTAATAGATTGTGATTTTAAACATTTAAGAACAAATGTCAGTTCTTTTTTGCTAGCAAGCAACTCAACTTCTTGACACATTGATCTAAATTGCCTAATAATCAGTTTTTAATCTGTTTTCCCACCTTAATAACAACTCAACAGATAGTCCTTTTTTTTTTTTTTGAGTTGGAGTCTCACTCTGTCACCCAGACTGGAGTACAGTGGCCGCTCCTGGCCACCACAGCCTTGACCAGGTGGGCTCCGGCGATCCTTCCACCTCAGCCTTCCGAGTAGGATAGTTCTTTGTTTTAAAGTCTGCTAGAATTCCAGAAGGATGTTTCATTTTTAATTACTAAAAGCATGTGATAAAATTTAAATTATATAATTAGCCATCGATAAAAATCAGATAAAGGAATAATCTTACCCTAAATATATCTTTATTTATGTATTTTAAGTAGGTAAGTTGTATATAATTTTCAGGGTTATTTATTTGATATTATACTGGCCACTTGGAACATTTTTAGCATACTACTATAATTTGTCCTGAATTCATCAAAAATTTTGAATTTTGTAACATTTTTTGTTTCTATTCATTAATTCATTTAGAAAAGGTATTAAGTCTATACTTTGTCAATCTTTTTTTTTTTTGAGTTGTAGTCTCACTCTGTCGCCCAGACTGGAGTGCAGTGGCTGCTCCCGGCCACCGCAGCCTCGACCTGCTGGGCTCCGGAGATCCTTCCGCCTCAGCCTTCCGAGTAGCCAGAAT
>NW_007248549.1:1535-6499 GCF_000164805.1 Carlito syrichta | reverse complement strand
GCCTGGCTGATTTTTTGATTTATTGTAGAGATGAGGTCTCGCTGCCCAGGTGGGTCTCGAACCCGCGGGCTCAGGCAATCCACTCACCTCAGCCTCCCAAAGGCGTGGGATTACAGGCTGAGCCACCGAGCCTGGTTTATACTTTGTCAGTCTTAAATTATGTTGCTTAAAGGCTTAATATACATTTAGTATCAGCTCTAGGGAATTATGATATGAAATAACATAGTTCAATGTTTAAAAATACCTTTGCTATTTTATCACTTAATATATAAGGCAATATTGAATATGTTTGAGTGGTTTATAAATATTTAAAGATCACTTGGGCTGTTGATAAATGATTACATTCTAGCTCACTCTCTTTATTGACAAGATATTCAGAAAAAGAATTACCATGTTAGAAAAGAATAACTAGACTGGGTGACTGATGCCTATAATCCCAGTACTTTAGGAGTCAAGGCTAGAGGAGCACTTAAGGTCAGGAGTTCAAGACCAGCCTGGGTAACACAGTGAGACCCTGACTCTACAAACAATATGTATTTTAAAAAATAAGCCGGGCTTGGTGGCATGTGCCTGTAGTGCCAGCTACTCAGGGGGCTTAGGTGGAAGGAAGGCTCAAGCCCAGGAATTCAAAGTTGTAGTGAGCTCTGATTGCACTCCAGCCTAGGCAACAGAATGAGACCCTGTCTACAAACAAACAAAAAATCCAGAATAACTAATAGTACGTTTTTCTAAGACCTGAAATAGGAAAATGGAAAATAGTTCCCGAGAAAGTCACAAGTTAAAACCAGAAAATTATCAATGCTTAGCCATTTTTCTTTGAGTTTCTTTAGTAATCTTGTTCAGCAACATCATTTTATAAATTAACCAAACATGGTGACTGGTTGTTTAACCCATACCTGTATACTCTTAAAAGTAAGAGTTTAAGTGACTTTGACTTTCAAATAGATTTTTTTCTTTTTTCTTTAATTTTTTTTAGATTCAAGGGGGTATATGTGCACATTTATTACATGGGTATATTGTGGTGGACATGGTACCCAGTGGGTAGCTTTTCAACCCTTACCTCCCTTCCCTTTTGGAGTATCCTAATGTCTGTTGCTCCCATACCTGTGCCAGTATTTAGTGTTTAACTCTCACTTATTAAGGAGAATATGTGGCATTCAGTTTTCTGTTTCTGTGATAATTTGCTCAGGATTATGGTCTCTATCTGCATTTTAAAAAGCTTCAGACCCAACTTCACTACCCTCCCCCCCCCCCCGCCCCATCAATTGAATTAAAATCTTTAGAGGTGGAATCCAGTTAAAGGAATTTGTTTTAAGCCCCCAGATAATTCCAATGTGCAGACAGGTATGAAAACTAGTGATAGTAATGCTGATTCCCCAATTCTTATAGCGGAGTGTTTTCACAGCATCTTTTGAGCTTCTCCTTCACATTTTGCTCTTTCACAGCTGATTTCTTTGACAAGTTATTATTGTTTCTGTCTAAAGTCAATTTATTTCATTCGCTTCAGGATACTAGTGAATGTTTCTGCCGTTTTTTAAAACCAACAAACAACCTCAAACTTGTTCTACTCCATTACTTTAACTTGGGTTTTTCTGTTTTCATTTATTTTTGCTGTCTGCTCCACTACATGAAATGACAACTTGGCTTCTTAGAGCAACTGTAATTCTAAATTGTATATGGAACTCACAAGTAAGTGACATTTTATGCAAGCTACACATTCCACATTAACAATATTATCTAAGGTCAAGATACATAGGAGTCAATTTTAACATCCTGGTTAATAGCTCCATAAATTTATAATCTCTTTGTCATTTCTTTAGCAATAAAACACTAATTATATGGTTCAAATTTCTGATTATATGGTTCAAATTTCTGCAACTATTTCCATGATTTTTCAATATTTGACATTCTATATGTATTAAAATTATAGATTTAGGCTAGGTGTGGTGGCTCAAGTCTGTAATCCCAGCACTTTGGGAGCCTGAGGTGAGAGGATTGCTTGAGCCTAGGAATTCAAGATCAGCTGGGCATCATAGCAAGATCCAATCGCCACACACACACACACACACACACACACACACACACACAAAATCAAAAAACTATCTGGGCACGATGGCTCACACCAGTAGTCTCAGCTGCTCAGGAGGCTAGGGTGGAAGGACTGTGTGAGCCCAAAAGTTGGAGGCTGCAGTGAGTCGTGATCATGCCACTGCACTCCAGCCTGGGTGACAGATGAGACCCTGATGCAAATAAATACATAACTAAATAAATAAATAAGAGACCCTAACGCAAATACATACATGCATACATACTAGATCTAATTGTAATTGTATTCATTTATACTTCCAAAAAGACAGTTTTTTTCAATAGATTAACTACTAAATGACTTATTTTAAAAAAACTTTCATATATGACACTTCCAGCTGGAGATCACCATTGAACTCTAGTTCTGAGTTGCTTAACCATAAACTACACTATTTTAAAAAGACATCCTTGAACAGAAACCATTTAGATGCAATGCATATCACGAGAAAAAACCTGGATCGTTTCACTTGCTTAGCTGGCATGGCATTCATCTTAACCTCTCCTTAGGTGTTTTTTCTACTTTTTGATAAGAACTTTCTGATTATTTCACTGCTTCTGGTTGATTTTCCATGATTCTCTTCTCTAATATTCTTTTTTCTCTTCTAATTTTCCTAAGCATTACTTGTTTAGGTAAGTCATCAACTTCCGTCTGTGTCATTGTTTCTACCTGTGTTAGCCCACCATAAACATCTTCCCCACTTCAAACAATTACCCTTGCTTTGTGTTTATTCTTCAGGCTCTGTAAATATTTGGGGATAGAAGCGGTGCCAGTGTAGTCTCACAAGAGTCTGACTGGAGCAGAGAAGGCCAGGTGGTGCCTTGGCTAACTGCGGTGGAGATTATCCTCTACTTTGAAGGCCCAAGACATACTCTAGCAGGTGTCCAAGTCTAAGGAAGTCTTAAGAGACTGAGTAACAATAGTTAAAATCCAAACAAAATTTACAAATACCAATTTAATAATTTATTGTAAGAAATAACTGTTGACCAGTTGTGGTGGCTCATGTTTATAATTCCAGCACTTTGGGAGGCCGAGGCAAGAGAGTCACTTGAACCCAGGGTTTCGTGACCAGCTTGGGCAACGTAACAAAACCCTGCCTCTATATAAAAACAAATAAATAAACAAACAAAAAGTACATAAAACCAGCTACAGCAAGTCATTAAATACAAAGCATAGTTCTGATTTTCTTTAAGTGTAAAAAAAAAAAAAGAAAAGAAATAACTGTACAAATAATGGAGCAATCAACAATCTGTAGTTAGTTCATGCTTTCTCTGTAGTCAATCTACATGGGAATTATACTCAGGGAGTTCCTTTGGTGAGACTGAATCAAAATAAAAAGAATTGGCATCAATTTATGAAAAAGTCTTTCTTTGTAATAGAGTAAGAAATATAAATGCAGGTTAGGTAATTTAAATGAGTAAAGTCAACTGGGAGGGAAATCTGGAAACTGGAGATGGTGAACCTGTCTAAAATTCTCTTGGCCACTCCAATCCAGAGAATTATTGCCCCAGTTTTTCTAGAGCCCTGATTTTTTTCAGTAAAAGCTAGAAATCAGAATTCCAAAAAGAAATCACTCATTTGTGGTTAAATGTGTTTGAATTTGAGTATCAAATAAATTATGATTTGGCAAAAAATTATAATCCATTGTATACCTATATTATAATCAATTGAATAAGTTTATACTGATATATAAATAAATAAAATCACAGGAGAGGAGGGAAATGTCTTTCTTATAGTAGAAAGTCACCTAATAATGAATGATGGAGTGATGGAAATGACCATTTGGCAACCATAATAATAATAATTAATTCAAGCATGAATCACCAATAAATGCTAACATTAGCATGTGAAAGTTTGTGCAGTAACAGTATACTTACATAGTATCAAAATAACTCCCCATCAAATTCTTATTAATTACAAAGGAGAAAATATTAACTTTGTAGTGGAGAAAACTAGCACAAAATATCTTAACACAGTGATTAAAGTTAACATCACTAGTAACAGGGCAAATCAACATCAGTGCTTCCTGATATGATGTATCAAGATGATAAGAACATCACTTGTGATATTACTGCTAAAAATGCATAAATGTAACCTAATCATAAAGAAACATCAGACAAACCCAAACTGAGGGTCATTCCATACAAGTGATGTGTACTATTTAAATGTCACTGTCAGTCAGATGTGGTGACACATGCTTATTGTCTCAGTTACTCAGAAGGATGAGTTGAGACAATCACTTGAGTGTGAGTTCAGCCTGGGCAACATAGGAAGACCTTGTCTCTAAAAAATAAATAAATACATGCTTAAAATTTAAAAATTAAAATGTCACTGTCATGAAAGACTAAGAAATAGTTCTAGGAGGGGAAAAAAGGATAAAGAAATATGACAGTGGAGATGGGGCAAGATAGCGACGGCATAGGTGAACTGGTGAGATTCTCTGAATGGACCAAGACTGCATACTGCTGAATAGACAGACTGTAAAGCAGAGGGAAAAGTGAACAAAGCCAGAAGACCCTCAGAAGGAAGAACAGGTCATTGCAGAAGAGAAATAAAAGCAACCCCACTTTCCCTCAAAAACAGAATTGAAGAGGGGGAGGGAAAGCGGGAGAGGGAGAAAAATCTACAGAAATGAAGAAAAACCAAAAGAAGAGTATGGGTCTTTCCCAGACGCCTGGGAGAGCAGACACTGAGAAATCTGACTTTGGAATGCAAACAATGAAAAGTCCCCAGAATGAAGGGTCTCAAACTGCAAATGTAGATATCAAAACAATAATGGAGAGATTAAAAAGAATTGAGGAGACACAAGAAGAAACTAGGAAGGAGCTGATATCTGAGATAACAGTAATAAAGAATACTGTGAATGAAATAAATAACAAAT
>NW_007248549.1:0-852 GCF_000164805.1 Carlito syrichta | reverse complement strand
ATCCAATCCCTAAGAACTTATGCAGCCACAAAACCATCTCTACATGAAACACTTAAGAAAGTACTAAACACAGAAGAAAAGGAAAAAAGAACAACGTTCTTCACAAGAGTACAGGGAAAAGAATAAAATATACACGAACCAACCCCAAAAGCAAAAGAAAGACAAAAAAGAAAAGAAAAAGAAAAAAGAAAAAACCAAGTGGAAGAACAATAACTCAATAAGAACTCCATGATAGGGATGAACTCTCACATTTCAATAATTAGTCTGAATGTGAATGGACTAAACGCACCACTGAAAAGACATAGAATGACAAAATGGATAAAATATCACCAGGCAACAATATACTGCCTTCAAGAGACCCATCTCACTAGAAAGGACATACACAGACTCAAAGTAAGAGGATGGGAAACAAATTTTCAGGCGAATGGAACACAAAAGAAAGGAGGAGTCGCGATCCTAATTTCAGACAAAATACCATTTAAGCTATCAAAAATTAAAAAAGATACAGAGGGCCACTACATAATGATAAAAGGTTCACTCCATCAACAAGAAATATCTATCCTAAACATATATGCACCCAACATAGGCGCACCAACATTCATAAAGCAACTTCTAGGAAAACTAAAGAAAGACATTGACTCTAACACCATAATAACTGGGGACTTTAATACACCACTCACAACCTTAGACAGATCATCAGGACAAAAAATCAGCAAGGAGATCCGGAACCTCAATGAGACTCTGGACCAAATGGACTTAATTGATACCTATAGAACACTCCATCCAAAGACCACAGAATACACATTCTACTCATCACCACATGGAACATATTCTAAGATTGACCACATAATT
>NW_007248548.1:1760-9866 GCF_000164805.1 Carlito syrichta | reverse complement strand
GAATCTCAAGATTAGCCTTCAGAAACTTAAAGATAACTTTTAGGAAAAGGAAACTTAAAAACTTAAAGGAAACTTAAAGGGTTTTTGATAAGTAACTATTACTGTATAAGTCTTTCCAATCAAAATCATAACAATTTGTATAAATTGTTGTTGTTCTTTTTCAGTTGGAGTCTCACTCGGTTGCCCAGACTGGAGTGCAGTGGCCACTCACGGCCACCGCAGCCTCCCCTGCTGTGCCCTGGCAATCCTTCCACCTCAGCTTTCTGAGTAGCCAGAATTACAGGCATGTGCTACCACGCCTGGTTGATTTTTTGATTTATTGTAGAGGTGAGGTCTCGCTGCCCAGGCGGGTCTCGAACCCGCGGACTCAGGCAATCCATCCACCTCAGCCTCCCAAAGGCGCAGGATTACAGGCTGAGCCACCGAACCTGGCTTGTATACATTCTTATAATATAAATTAAAGATCTCGTTGCTATCAACAAACTATATAATAATTGGGAGCATGCACAGGCAGGAAGACAAAAGGTTTATTAAACAGGATCCATGGGGCCTTTTGCCTTCCACATGGTCTCTGTGTGCCAGAGCTTTTCTTTCAACCAGCATATTTCTTGTAATCAGAAGCTCCATAGTTTGTTTCTACAAGGTCTCGGCTCCCAACCATATGGAGAGGATTGTAAGGGAATGAAGAGGAAAGGAATGGAATGGAATTCAGCGGAATGGAATGGAATGGAACTGAATGGAATGGAGAGGAATAGAAAGGAATGGAATGGATAGGAATGGAGAGAAATAGAAAGAAAAGGAATGGACAGGAAAGGATAGGAATGGAATGGAAGTAAATTGAGTGGAAATGTATGAAATGGATGGAGAGTAAAGGAATGGAATGGAATGCATTGGAATGCAATGGAATGGAGAGGCATGGAATGGAGAGGAATGGTATGGAATGGACTGGAATGCAATGGAATGAAGAGGAAGGGAAGATAATGGGGGTGGAATGGAATGAATGGAATTGAATGAAAATAAGAGGAGTGGAGTGGAATGGAATGGAATGGAATTAAATGGAGTGGAATGGAGTGGAATGGAATGGAATGGAGTGGAGTGGAATGTTGTAGAATGGAGTGGAGTGGGGTGGAATGGAGTGGAGTGGAATGGAGAGGTATGCAATGCAATGGAATGGAGAAGAATGGTATTTAATTCAAAGGAAGGGAGAACAATGGAATGGAATGGAATGGAATAGAGGTTGGAGGCATGGGATGGAATGGAATTAAGAGGAATGGAGTGGAATTGAATAAAATTCAATGGAATTGAAAGGTTTGAAATGGAATGGAAAGGAATGCAATTTAATGCAATTGAATGGAGTGGAATGGATTAGAAGGGAATGGAATGGAATGGAAAGGAATCGAAAGGAGAGGAAAGGAATGGATTGGAATTGATTGGAACGGAGAGGAATGGAATGGAGAGGAATGGAATGGAAATGATTGGAGAGGCATGGAATGCAACGAAATGGATTGGAATGGAATTAAATAATATGGATAGGAATGAAATAGAATGGAAGGGAATGGAATGAAATGGAAAGGAAAGGAGTAAAATGGAATGAAATGCAATGGAGAGTAATGGAAAGGAATGGAGAGTTGTGGAATGGAAAGAGGAGGAATGGAATGGAATGGAGAAGAATGGATTGGAATGGAATGAATCTTATGGACTAGAATGGAGAGGAATGGAATGGAATGGAATGCAAAGGAATGAAGAGGATTGAAATGGAATAGAATGGAATGGAATGGAGAGGAATGAACTGGAGGGGAATTGAATGTAGAGGAATAGAATGGAAAGGAATGGGAGGAATGGAATGGAATGCAAAGGAATGGAATGGACCTGAATGGTGAGGAATGGGATGGAAGGGAATGGAGAGTAATGGAATAGAATGGAGATTATTGGAATGGAATGGAGAGGAATGGAATGGAGAGGAAAGGAATGGAATGGAATGTAGCAGAGAGGTATGAAATGGAATGGAATGGAGAGGAATGGAATGGGGAGGAATGGAATAGAGAAGAAGGTAATGAAATTTAATGGAGAAGAATGGAATGGAATAAAATTGAATGGAAGGGAATGTAGAAAAATTAAATGGAATGATAGGAAAGTAATGGAATGTAGAGGAAAGGAATGAAATGGAATGGAGTGGAATGGAATGGAGAAGAATGTAAATGGATGGATAGGATAGGAATGGATTCGAATTTAATGCAATGGAAAGGAATGGCTTGGAAAGGAAAGGATTGGAATGGAATTGAATGGTATGGTTAGGAATGGAGAGGAATGGAATGCAGAGGAATTGAGAGGAAGAGAAAGGAATGGAATTGAATGGAGTGGAATGGAATGGAGAGAAATGTAATGAAAACGAATGAATTGAAAGGAATGGAATGGAGTGCAATGGAGAGGAATGGAATGGAATAAAATAGAGAAGGATGGGATGGAAAGGAGAGGAAAGATATGGAATGGAATGGAATGGAAAGCAGAGGAAGGAATGGAATGCAACAGAATGGAGAAGAATGGAATAGAATGGAATGGAGTGGAATGGAATGAAATTGAACTCAGTGGAATGGAATAAGGAAGCATGGAATGGAATGAAATGGAGAGACATGGAAGAGAGTGGAATGGAATGGAATACAGTGGAATGGAATGGAATGAAGAGGAATGGAATGTAAAGGAGATGAATGGAAAGAAATTTAGAGATCTGGAATGGAATGGAGTCGAATGGAGAGGAATTGAATGGAGAATAATGGAATGGCAAGGAATGGATTTGAATTTAGAGGTATGGAATGGAATGAAAAGGAATGGAATGGAGAAGAATGGAATGGAATGGAATGGAATGCAATTGGGAGAAATTTAATACAGACGAATAGAATGGAAATGAACGCAATGGAAAGAAAGGGAGAGGAATGAAATAGAGTGGAATGGAAAGGGAGTGCAATGGAATGGACTGGAGTGGAATTGAATGGAATGGAGTGGAATGGAATGGAAATGAAAGGAATGCAATGGCATGGAATGGATGGAATGAAATGGAATGGAATGGAGAGGAATGGAATGAAGGGGAGAGTTATGCAATGGAATGGAATGGAATTGAGAGGAATGGAATTTAATGGAAAGTAAGAGAGAACAATGGAATGGAATGGAAAGGAGAGGAATGAAAGGAATGGAATGGAATGGAGTTGGGAATTATGGAATGGAATGGAATGGAGAGAAATGTAATGGAAGTGAATAAAATTCAATTGAATTGAAAGGGTTGGAATGGAATGGATTCGAATGGAATATAATACAATTGAATGGAGAGGAATTAATTTGAATAGAATGGAATGGAATGAAATGAAATGGTATCAAAAGGAGAGGAATGGAATGGAGATGAATTTACTGGAATGGAGAGGAATGTAGAGGAATGGAATGGAGAGAAATTGAATGGAAATTAAAGGAGAGACATGGAATGGAATGGAATAGACTGGAATGGAATGAAATGACATTCAGAGGAATGGAATAGAATGGGACGTAATGGAATGGAATGAAACCGAATGGAAAAAAATGAAATGAAATGGAAGAGAGAGTAATGGAAAAAATGGAGAGTAGTGGAATGGAATTGAGTGAATGGAATGGAATGGAATGGAGAGGAATGGATTGGAATGGATAAAAGTTATGGAATAGAATGGAGAGGAACGGAATGGAATGGAATCAAAGGGAATGGACAGATTGAAATGGAATGGAATGGAAAGGAATGGAATGTAATCGAAAGGATTGTAATGGAATGGAATGGATTGGAAAGGTATGAAATGGAATGGAAAGGAATGGAAAGGAGAGGAATGGAATAGAGAGGAATGGACTGGAATGGAATGCAACAGAGAGGAATGTAATGCCGTGGAGTGGAATGGAATTGAGAGGAGTGGAAGGGAATGGAATGGAATGGAAAGGAATTGAATGTGATGGAGAGGACTGTAATGCAATGGAATAGAATGGAGAGGAATCAATTTAATGGAATGAATTGGGATGTAATGGAATGGAGAGGAATGGAATGGAATGGAATGGAGAGGAATGGAATGGAAAAGAAAGAATTGAGTGGAATGGAATGGAATGGAAAAGAATGGAATAGAATAGAGAGAAAAGGAATGGAGTTGAGTGGAATGGAAAGGCATATAATGGAATGGAATGGAGATGAATGGATTGGAGAGTAATGGAATGGAGAGGAAAGGAATGGAATGGAGAGTAATGTAATAGAATGCAGAGGAATGGAATGAATGGAGAGGAATAGAATGAAATGGCAAGATATGGAATGGAATGGAATGGAAATTAATGGAATGGAATGGTATAGAATGGAATGGAATGAAGAGGAATGGAATAGAAGGGAGATGAATGGAATGGAATGGAGAGGAATGGTAAAGAATGGAATGGAATGGAATGGGAGGAGTGGAATGGAATGAAATGGAATTGATTAAAATGTAATGGAACAAGGAGTAATGGAATGGAATAGAATGTGATGGAGTAGAGAGGAATGGAATGGAATGGAATGGAGAGGAGTGCATGGAAAGGAATGAAGAGGAATAGAATGCAATAGAAAGGAGATGAATGGAAAGGAAGGTAGATAAAAGGAATGAAATGGAATGGAAAGGAGAGGAATGGAAAGGAGAGGAATGAAATGGCATGGAAAGGAATGGAGGGGAATCAGGATGAATTGAATGGAGGTGAATGGAATGGAATTGAATGCAGTGGAATGGAATGTGGAGGATTGGAATGGAGTGGTTTGGAATGGAATGGAATGGAATGGAATCTATTTGAGATGAATGGAATGGAATGGAATGGAATGGAGAGGAATGGAAAATAGAGGAATAGAATGGCAATGGAGTGAATGGAATGGAAAGGAATGGAATGGAAAAGAATGGAGAGGAATGGAGATGAAAGGATTGATATGGAGAGGATGTAATGGAAAGGAAAAGAATGGAATCGAATGGAAAGGAGAAGAATGAAAAGGAATGGATTGGAAGGGAATGGATTGGAGTGGAATGGAATGGAATTTAGGTGAACGGAATGGAATGGAATGGAGAAGAATGGAATTGAATGGAGAGGAATACAGTGGAATGGAATAGATGGGAGAGGAATAGAATTGAATGAAACGGAATGGTATGGAATGGAGAGGAATGTCATTGAAAAAAGTGGAGGGCAATGTCTGGAATGCATGGAATGGAATGGAGAGTAATTTAATGGAGCGTAATGGAATGCAAAGAAATGGAATGGGAGAGAATAAAAGGAATAGAGAGGAATGGTGTGGAACAGATGTCAGTGGAATGGAATGGAGTGGAATGGAATGGAAGGAAACGGTGTAAAATAGAGTGAAATAGAATAGGGTGGAGTGAAATGCATGGAATTGAGTGGAATGGAATTGAAAGCAATGGAATGGAATGAAGAGGAATGGAATGCAATGCAATTGAATGAAATGGAGAGGGGTGGAATGCAATGGAATAGAATGGAAAGGAAAAATTGAATGTAATGGAGAGGATATAAAGGAATGGAATGGAATGGAGAGGAATGAATTTGAATGCAATGTAATAAAATGTTATGGAATGGAGAGCAATGGAATGGAATGGAATGGAGGAGAATTTTGTATAGAGGAATGGAATGGAATGTACTTGAGAGGATGGAATGGAATGGAATGGAATGGAATAGAGAGGGATGTAATGGAATGGAGAGGAATCTAATGAAAGGGAATGGAAAGGAAAGGAATTTAGAGGAATGGAGTGGAATGGAGAGGAACTCGCATGGAATGAAGAGCAATGGAATGGAGGATAATGGAATGGAGTGGAAGGGAATTGAATGGAAAGGAATGCAGGGGCATGAATTGGAGAAGAATGGAATGGAATGGAGAGGAATGGAAAGGGATGGAATGGAGTGGAATGGAATGCAGTGGAGTGAAATGGAATGAAATTAAATGAAAAGGAATTGAATGCAAGTGTATGGAATGGAGAGGAATGGAAAGAGTGGATTGGAATGGAATGGAATGAGGAATGGAATGGAATGGAATGGAATGGAGAGGAGAGGAAAGGAACGGACTGGAATGGAATGGAATGAAATGGAGAGGAAAGAAATGGAGAAGAATGGAATGGAATGAAATGGATGGAATTGAATAGATTGTAATGGAATGGAACCTATAGATATGGAATGGAATGGTGGGGAAATAAATGGAACGGAATGGAAAGGAGGGGAATGGAATGGAGAGGAATGGAAGGGAATGGAATGCAATCAATAGGAATGGAATGGAGAGGAATGGAATAAAATGGAATTAAGTGGAAAAGAGAAGAATGGAATGGATAGGAATGGAATACAGAGGAATAGATTGGAATGGAATGGAGAGAAAAGGAATAAAACGGAATAAAATGGAATGGATTGGAGTGTACTTCAATGGAATGGATTGGAATGGAATGCACTATATTGGATGGGGTGGAATGGAATGGAATGCAGTGGAATAGATTGGAAAGGAATGGAGCGGAAGGTAATGGCATGGAGAGGAATGCAATGGACTGGAATGAAAAGGAGAATAATGGAATGGAGAGGAATGGAATGGAACGGAATGCAATGAAGAAAGCAAAGGAATGAAGTAGAGTGGAGTGGAGTGGAATGGAATGGAAGGGAATGGAATGTAACTGAATGAAACGGAATGGAGAGGAATGAAAAGAATGCAGAGGAATAAAATGGAATGGAAAGGAATGAAGAGGAATGGAATGGAGAGAAATGGAATGGAATGGAATGGAATGGAAGGGAATGGAGAGGGATGTAATTTAATGGAGAGGAATGGAATGAAATGGAGAGGAATTGGATATAGAGGAATGAAATGGAATGGAATGGAGAGGAATGGAATGGAATATAGTGGAGTGGAATGGAATGGAGTGGAATAGAATGGGATGGACAGGAATGGAGAAAAATGGAAAGGAAGGGAAAGGAATGGAAAGGCATGGAATGGAGAGGAATGGAATGGAATGGAGAGGAATTGAATATAGAGGAATGAAATGGAATGGAATGGAGAGGATTGGAATGGAATACAGTGGAGTGGAATGGCATGGAGTGCAATGTAATGGGATGGACAGGAATGGAGAGGAATGGAATAGAGAGTAATGGAATGGAAGGGAAAGTAATGGAAAGGCATGGAATGGAGAAGAATGGAATGGAATGGAATAGAAAGGAATACAGAGACATGGAACGGAGTGGAGTGGAACGGATTGGAAAGGAATGGAATGCAGATGAATGGAATTGAAATGAAAGGAATGGAATGGAGAGGAAAAGAATAGACTGGAATGAAACGGAATGGAATGGATTGGATAGAAATGGAATGCAATGGAATGGAGAAGTGTAATGGAATGGAGTGGAGTGGAATTGAATGGAAAGGAAAGGAATTGAATGAAAGGGAGAGGATTGTAATGGAATGGAATTGAATTGAGATGAATGAATTTAAATGGAATGGATTGGAATGTAATGGAATGGAGAAATATGGAATGGAATGGAATGGAGAGGAATTGAACATAGAGGATTGCAATGGAATGGAAAGGAGATTAATGAAATGGAATATAGTGGAGTGGAATGGAATGAGGTGAAATGAAATGGAATGGAATGGAGTGGAATGAAAGTGAATGGAGTGTAATGTAATGCAATGGAATGGAAAGGAATGGAATAAAATGAAATGGTGAGGAATGGAATGGAATGAATTGGAATGGGGAGGAGTGAAATGAAATGGAATGGTATGGAATGGAAAGGAGTGAAAAGGAATAGAATGGCATGGAATGGAATTAAATGGAATGGAGAGAAATGGAATGGAATGGAAAGGAATAGAGAGGAATGAAATGGAATGGAAAGGAATGAAATGAAATGGAGAGGAATGGAATTGAAAGAAATGGAATCGAATGGAATGGAGAGAAATGGAACGGAAAGGAATGGATGGAAAGTAATAGAATAAAATGGTGAGAAATGAAATGGAATGTAATAGGAATGGAATGGAATGAAGGGGAAAGATATAGAATGAAGTGTAATGGAAGGAGAGGAATGGAATGGAATGGAACAGAATGGAGACGAATGGAATAGAATGGAATG
>NW_007248548.1:0-721 GCF_000164805.1 Carlito syrichta | reverse complement strand
AAGAGTGGAATAGAATGGAATGGAATGGAATGGAGAGGGATGGAATGGAATGGAATGGAATGGAAAGGAAAGAATTGGAATGGAATGGAGTGGAGTTGAATGGAATAGAATGGAATGGAGATGAATGGAATTGAATGGAAAGGAATGGAATGGAGTCAAATGTAATAGGAGTAAATGGAATGAAATGGAATGGAAGGAGACGAATGGAATGCAATGAAATTGAATGCAATGGAGAGGAGTGCAATGCAATGGAATGGAACGGTAAGGAATTGAATGGAATGGAGAGGATTGTAATGGAATGGAATGGAATGGAGGCGAATGGAGAGGAATTGAATATAGAGGAATGGAATGGAATGTACTGGAGAGAAATGGAATGGTATATAGTAGAGTGGAATGGAATGAAGTGGAATGGAATGGAATGGTATACAATGGAGTAGAATGGAATGGAATAGAGAGGTATGGAATGGAATGGAAAGAAATTAATGTAAAGGAATGTGATGAAGTGGAATGGAAAGGAATGGAATTTAGAGGAATGGAATGGAATGGAGAGGAACTCGCATGGAATGGAGAAGAATGGAGTGGAGGGAAATGGAATGGAAAGGAATGGAATGGAATGGAAAGGAATGGAGTGGAGTGGAATGGCAGGAAAGGAATGGAATGTAATGATATGGAATGGAGATGAATGGATTGGCATAGAATGGAAAGGAATGGAGAGGAGTGG
>NW_007248547.1:100746-101295 GCF_000164805.1 Carlito syrichta | reverse complement strand
ATTCTTTAGTTTTCCTAGAAGTTGCTTTATGAATGTTGGCGCACCTATGTTGGGTGCATATGTTTAGGATAGATATTTCTTGTTGATGGAGTGAACCTTTTATCATTATGTAGTGGCCCTCTGTATCTTTTTTAATTTTTGATAACTTAAATGGTATTTTGTCTGAAATTAGGATTGCAGCTCCTCCTTTCTTTTGTGTTCCATTTGCCTGAAAATTTGTTTCCCATCCTCTTACTTTGAGTCTGTGTATGTCCTTTCTAGTGAGATGGGTCTCTTGAAGGCAGTATATTGTTGCCTGGTGATATTTTATCCATTTTGTTATTCTATGTCTTTTCAGTGGTGCATTTAGTCCATTCACATTCAGGTTAATTATTGAAATGTGAGAGTTCATCCCTATCATGGAGCTCTTATTGAGTTGTTGTTCTTCCACTTGGTTTTTTCTTTTGTATGTGTGTCTTTCTTTTGGTTTTGGGGTTGGTTCGTGTATATTTTATTCTTTTCCCTGTACTCTTGTGAAGAACACTGTTCTTTTTTTTCCTTTTCTTCTGT
>NW_007248547.1:19997-99501 GCF_000164805.1 Carlito syrichta | reverse complement strand
AGTCACTTCTCTGATCTCCGATTCCGGCCTCTCCCTTTTGTTTTTCGTTGCAGCGTAGGGGTGGGGTTTTATCTCCTGTTTTGCGCTGTTGCCTTAGGAACTGAGGTAAAGTTTGATCGGTTGGTGGGGCAATGAAAGTCTCTACCTGGAGAATGGCAAGGTAGTTTAAGCCGATCTGTTTTTCTCTGCTTGTCTGGGTCCCCCAGCTTGGGGTCTCACACTGAGCGCCTCAGCCAGGGTGGGCCCAGAGTTCCAGAGCTCCAAAGCTCCAAAGGGCAGGTGGTGGGCAGCGAGAGTGGCTCTGGGCCCCCCACCGGGTACTTCAGCCAGGAATGGGACCGGTGTCTCTGAGGGACGGGTGCCCAGAGCCTCCCTGTGTGACCAGCGGCTTGGTGCCGGGTGCCGGGCTGGAGACAATGCAGCCGAGGAGGGAGCTGGAGGGAGCTGGGACCCAAGACTCCCATGCATGCAGTGGAACAGCAGCAGCAGGGGGCTGCAATATCTGGCCTTAGAAAATGAGGTAAAGTTTGTTGATAGGTGGGTGGGGCAATGGAAGTCTTTGCCTGGAGAATGGTGAGGCAGTTTAAGCAGATCTGTTTTTCTCCACTTGTCTGGGTCCCCCGGCTTGGGGTCTCACGCTGAGTGCCTCAGCCAGGGTGGGCCCAGAGTTCCACAGCTCCACAGTTCCAAAGGGCAGGCAGTGAGCGGCGAGAGTGGCCCTGGGCCCCCCACAGGGTACTTCAGCCAGGAATGGGACCAATGTCTCTGAGGGGCAGGCACCCAGAGCCTCCCTGTGTGACCAGTGGCTTGGTGCTGGGTGCTGGGCTGGAGACAATGCAGCAGGGGAAGGAGTTGGAGGGGGCTGGGACTGGAGACTCCCACACAGGCAGTGAAACAGCAGCAGTAGGGCGCTGCAATATCTGGCCCTGCGTGGGACCGAAGTTCCTGGGCCTGGCACCAGCACGGTTGATGGTGAGCTGGGGGGATGGGGGAAGAGAAGTAATAGCCTTTTTGGGAACTCACGTTCAGAGAATCTCACCAGTTCACCTATACCGTCGCCATCTTGTTCGTCTCCGAGTATTACTTTATATATAGTGGTCAGGGGATTCCTCTGTCACAGGGTGACAATGATCAGAGATCTGAAGGAAATGAAGAGAAAGATGAGAGAGAGAAATAATTATCTGAGAGAAGGTAATTACAGAGAGAACAGCAAGTGCAGAGGCCCTGAAGCAGGATAGGCTTAGTTTGTTCAAGACACAATAAAAAGCACCACAAGGCTATAGTAGAATGAGCAAAGGGAAAAGATTAGGAGATGAGATCAGGGAGGTGTGGTGCAGATCTTGCAGAATGGTGACAGTCTTTTTTTTTTTAACTTTAAAATTTTTTTTATTTTAAAATTGTGGAGTACATTTCAGGATTAGGTATACAAATATTCACCGTGCAGGTACACTTGTTGATGAGATGTGCCCCCCTTTCCCAGGAAGAATTCCATCAATGTCAGTCCCACCTCCCCGCACCCCTCCCTTCCACAGTTTCTTGCTACAGTCAATCCTTTTCTTATAGTATTACAATAGTTGTTCAAGGTCCACTTATGAGTGAGAACATGTGATACTCAGTTCTTTGTTTCTGTGAAAGATGACTCAGTATTATAGATTCTAATTCCATCCAGATTGCTGCAAAGTTCATGATTTTGTTCTTCTTTATGGCTGCGTAATATTTCATTGTGTATATGTACCACATTTTTTTTGTCCAGTCCTCTTTTGATGGGCAGCACAGTTTGTTCCATGTTCTTGCTATTGTGAACAATGCTATGATAAACATACGTGTGCAGGTATCTTTTTTATAGAGTGATTTGAATTCTTCCATGTCTATTCTCAGTAGTGGGCTTGCAGGGTCAATATGGAAGGTCGATTTTTAAAACTTTTAGGAATCACCACACTGTTTTCCACAAAGCCTGTACTGGTTTGCACTCCCACCAGCAATGTAGAAGTGTTCCCTTTTCGCCACATCCTCTCCAGCATCTGTTATTTTTTTAGTTATTGATGATGGCCATTCTGACTGGAGTTAGATGGTATCTCAGTGTAGTTTTAATTTGCATCTCCTTGATGACTAGTGAGGATGAACATTTTTCCATGTATCTGTTGACTGCTCGTATGTCTTCTTTTGAGAAATGTCTGTTCATTTCTTTTGCACACTTTGTAATGGGGCTGTTTGTTTTTTTCTTTTCAGCATGTTTGTGCTCCTTGTACATCCTAGATGTTAGGCCTTTGTCAGACATGGAGTTGGCAAATATTTTTTTCCTAGCAGGGCTGTCTCCCTGCTCTCTTGATGGTTTCTTTGGCTTTGCAGAAGATTGTCAGTTTGATGAGGTCCCACTTGTCTATCTTCTCTCTTATGGCATGGGCACTTTGGATTTTGATCAGGAATTGGTTGCCAGTTCCAATTTCCATAAGAGTGTGACAGTCTTTCTAAGGACTGGCTTGATTCAATGTGAGGAAGAAGATCATTGCACTGGAAGATTTGGAGATAACACCATTTGATTTATGTGTTAAATCAGAACTTTGACTATCCTGGTGTTCCTTCTTTGGAAATGTAAGTAAAATAATCAGGAATCTGGAAATTCTTTAAAATCAACAAAAGTTTTCTTTTAAACAAACCCATCTAACCTGTGGATTATTTTATTATAAGCTATTGAATTCAAATCACACTAAGTTCACATTTGAAGATTTCAAAATTTGATGTGTGTGTTTTATAATTTTCTTCTGTTTTGCTTTTGTTTTGAGTTTAATCTTTTGTAATATTACTTTTCTTCTTCAAAGTAACTTACATACATAGCTTAAAAATCAAATATTGCTATAAGTTTGTAAAAGAAATAACATTTCTCTCTTCCTTCTCTACCTCTGAATCCTGCTTTCCAGTAGCAATCACTTTCAACTCTTTTATTTATTCTATGGCATTCCTTAATAATATGCTTATCCTGCCATTTCTGGATTTTTAGTTTTGGATATTATCTACTTTTTTCTTACTGGAGAATATAAGAATATAGTTCTGTCATGTATTATGTACCTCCATCTCTCATATCCCCTCCACCTCTACCCTATATCTTCCAATGTTTGGGGGTTTTTTTGTTTTTTCAGTTTTTGGATGGGTCAATATTCAGTATCTATATTATTCTAGCCATGTAAATATTTGTTGAGCCATATTGTACATTATGATTATTTTCCTTACTTATTGCAAGTTTTCTTGTTTCTTGTTAAGAATTTTTATTTGGCAGTTTTCACAGTTGTCTGATTCCTATCATTAATTCTGCCCAAACTCTTCAGAAGCACTATGAAATCAGTCTTACATTTTTCCCTATATGGTCAAATGCATTAGGTAATCATTCAAGTCTGTTTTTCTTTCTTTTTTTCCCTCGCTATTCCTTCTAGAGCCTTCTATTCTTTTGGTCCAGCCTGGTTGACCTGTTCTCATTGTCTGTTGCCTATTATCCTGGGACTTCCTCACATCCTGGCACCTTACTAAACCATCATCCCAGGAATGCCCTGTAGCTTCCTTCTATGTGAAATCCTTTATTTTGTATTTTTTTCTTTTTCTTCTTCTTTTTTTTTTTTTTTACTCCGTTTACTTATTTACTTAATGGACCCTATCTTCTAGCAGCTTCCAAAGAAAGAAGTCATAAAGGCAAATTTTTTTTATCTGGAAATGCATTGATTTCATCTTTATATTTTTTGATAATTTAATGGTGAATTCTGGGTTACAGATCTTTTTATTATTTTCTTGTTTTTTTTGTTAAGAATTTTTCTTTGGCAATTTTCACAGTTGTCTGTATACCTATCATTAATTCTGCCCAAACTATTCAGAAGCACTGTAAGATCAGTCTTGCATTTTTTCCCTATATGGTCAAATACATTAGGTAATCTTTCAAGTCTATTTTTTCCCCCTCTTTATAAAGCTATTCCTTCTAGAGCTTAGTTTAAAAGGCATTGAGTCTATTGTTTCTAACTTTTTATGTTGTTGAAAAGTCTGATATTTTGATTCTTAATCTTTTGTTATTTTGTTGTGTTTATCCTACTGCATAGAGTAAGGAGAAGGGCCTGGGGAAAGTCTTTATTTATACTCTCAATTAATCCTCCTGTTTGGGGGTTTTGCATTTCAAATTATCCTGCTCATAGTTGGCATTACTTTCTGCCGGCACTTGAGTTTTAACTTTATCTGCTCTGTTAAGTTAGGTACCACTAAGTTATCTATTTTCCATTTTTCAAAATTATGTTTAAACCTCTAGTTTTCTGTGTTTCTTCCACTCTTCTTGCTTATGGAATATAAACTTTTAGAAATTTATTTGGATCAATTTCTAGACATTGAGGGGATAACTATGTTTGTGTTTGAAAGGAAGTTAAGGATTTCAGAATTTCAAGATATAAACCTGCCTCTCCACCTATATATATTGTTTTATTTTAAAGAGCTCCGATTTCCATATGCAATCTACCATAGAATAAATGCCATCATAGTGCAAAGTAATATTTGCTGATATAAAAATACTACATTGGAATTTAATTAATAAAAATCAGATTAAAACATGTTAAATGAGGGTTTACCATGACTGTAGTTGGCATCAAGGGGGCATAAAATACACATATTTATATATATATATATTCATATATATATTTATATATGTGTGTGTATATACACACACATATAGCTTCAAGGGGCTTACCATTTTCTTGGATGATAAATGAACACACTACTCTTGTGAGAGACATAAACTTCATCAGAAGCATGAAAAATATTAGAAGTGTTCTTAGACAGAAAATCAGATGATTTAATGAGGCGAAATAGATGAGGTAGGTGATTCTGAATGGAAATGTATGATTAAAGGTATGCATACATTTAAACATAAGATGATTTATAAAGAAGTTTATATATTAACAATTTCTTATCTATTTTGCTCATTTAATGTAATTTTTTTATAGGAGAGGGGTTGAAGATGGAGCAGTAACTATTTTCAAAGAAATGTTAGTAACTTGAAGTATTTACAGTCATTTTAGAAATAGGTATTGTGGTCTTAGAAGGGTTTTTTTTCCTTCACACAAATTCTTTGAGTATTTATGTTTCAACTACATGATTTGATGTGGAGTTCTGCCCCTGTATCTGGCAAAGTTAGCCTTAATTGGATTAGCAAATGCAAGTCTAGAATTTTAAATACCAAATTTGTGCACATTCTTGGCATTCTGAATTCATTGGAGGCACTTTGGAATGCTTAAAAGTCTCCAAAGGGTCCAGACTAACCAATCTACCCACTCTGGTAAAAATTTTAAACTAAGAGGAGACTGCATTTTAATTTTTAAATGTTTTCTAACTTCTCAGTATACCACTATAGTTTAGTCCTTTGCTCATGCATCTAAGTGTGTCAGATAATATACTTCCTATTAGTATCTCTTCTGTCTTATTTTTTGGTCCCATTTACCATTTCCTTCATTTGATAAATGAATGCTGAATGTAATTTCCATATTCAGACACTTGAGTTCTCATTAGAATTTTCTCCTCAGTGAGGTGAGAGAGTGATAATATCCCATTCTCTCTCTTACTTTTATTCCTAGAATCCTGGGAGTTTAGCTAGCTTGCTTTATGAAGTTTAATTCTGATCACTTTCTGATTCTTTCTGAGAAGTTCACTGTTCTGCTATGAAGATTTTCCCGGTTATTCTAGTGTATTTGTGACTCTAAATCTTCTGATTTTATATTTTATTTACAAGTTCAGACACTTTCACATGTTGTTTTCTCTAATAATCTGATGTGTATTTGATATAATTAGTACCCCAAGACTGATGAAAAAATAGTACTCAAAGGATGGCATATGGCACATAGTATGTAATTTTTCTGATAATTTAATCCTTTATTAGATATATATAAAGTAGATGATTAATTTTATTGCAAATGATTGTAACTAGTTATAACTTCATTTGAATTGGAGTAACCTAATGTAAGAAGAACTGACTTCAAAACATGTTACCCTAAAAAGAAATACATGCTGTGACTAGATTTTTGAATGTGAAAAAATATCTCCATCTCAGAAGTTAATTTTCCATTTCAGAAAAATATTTCCATTCCGGAATTCTTGAAATGTATAGATAAAATGTTTTCTGTTGTTGTGCTGTATGTTTGGGGAGTACAGTTTTACTAAGGGAGAAAGAACATCAAGACTTCAACCTAATCTTTGGTAATTCTTTGCAAACATAGTGCTCTTGTATCCTAACTTGACTTTGAAATGATGCTTGGATCTAAGCAAAGACTAAAGAACACCTGTATCATATTGCCTTTCCATTCACACAGTCTCTGTTTTCTTCAGCATTTTGGATTTGAAGCCCAGTTTGTCTCTACTTTTAACTAAAAGACCAAGAAATGAAAGAAGGAGGGAAGCAAGGATGCCACTCATCATCTCAAGTCATATTTCGTGTTGTTTGTAGCTTTTTTGAAGATGGTTATAGGGAATGGGTTAAATTTTAGTGCTTGAGACTTTTCTACCTTCATTTTCCTGGAGTTACCAGTAAATTTTTCCTCTTGTCGTACATGAGATACATCTATTCATATTCAGGTCCTGGAGGCTCAGCTTCTCTGAAATGAGCTTTTGAAATTTTATCTTATTTAAAAGTAAGCCCTCTTCTTATAAGTACATCATCTATCAACAATCAAGATAGTTTTTTTCCATTGTCTTAGACTTTAAGATTTCTTAGCTTCTTTTGAACATACTTAGAGATGACCCAAACTTATAAACTTTTATATTGGAGTAGAAGACACTTGGTCCTCAGTTCCCTGAGGTATCTTGTAGTCATGAGTTTGAAGTGTCATGTACTGTTACCATAGTAGCTAACAAAATAAATGCTTACTTGGGATATGCCTTGGCCTATCTGTATTTCCCTACAAAAGTCCTATAAAATATTTATTTCTTAGGGCTACTGTAACAAATTACCACAAACAGTGGCCTAAAGCAATAAAAATCTATTTTCTCATAGTTCTGGAGGCCAGAAGTCAGAAATCAAAGTATCCTCAGGGCAGTGTTCTCTCTGAAGGCTCTAAGAGAGAATTTTTCCTTGCCTCTTCCAGCTTCTGGTGGCTATGACTATTCCTTGGCTTGTCGCTGAATAATTCCAATCCTCATTTCATATGGCCTTCTCTTCTCTCTGTGCATCGCTCCTCTGTGTGCCTTATATAAGAACACTTGTAATTGGATTTAGGACACGTCCACAAAGTCCAGAATGACTGTTTATCAAAATTATACCTGCAAACACTTTTTTTCAAATAAAGTCATATTCACAGGCTCTAGGGGTCAGAACGTGGACATATTGGCCTCCATTCAACCCACCATAGTAGTAGTAACTGCATTTTTAAATGAAGAAACCAAGAGTCACAAAGTTCTTAGAACTTAGCCAGGGTTAGATGGGCAAAATTTGAATCTGGATTAATTGCTCATTGAAGTATGTGTTATTTCTATCACACTCTCTTATGTGAAACTCTCTAAATTGCATGTATGTCTTGAGTAGAACTGAAAATGTGTTAACATGGTAAATCTTCTCTTTTCATACTAGCCCATGCTGCCCTTATCCCAGTACCCTTGCAGATAAGATCACCCTCACCAAAATATGAAGCATAGTTATCTCAGTTATCCCATGTTAAAATTCTGAAAAAAAGCAGCAGCCTCCTAGCAAAGCAACTCACTGCTGTAAACAGCATTTACATCATTCCCTTTTGCATCAGCAAAAGAGGCAGATGGCTTCAGTCAAGCATTTGGGTTATCAGCAGGACAGAGGTTTCCACAGATAAATGTAAACAGTACTGTTTTTAAAAAAACATGACTTTTATGGCATGCTTTAATCTGAGTGGTTGTTTATCACCAAAATTCAGAAGACATCCTTTACTTGGTACACATGACATGTTGACCTAGACCCAGAAGTACTGAGCTCACAACCTATCTGGGTATTTTGATTTTAGCCTCAGCTGCCATTTTTCCTAACCTTTCTAATGAGGTTATTTTATAATAACAGACATTTTGTTTCATTTGTTATTCCAAGAGTGACAAATTTTCATCATTTTTTAATATTGTAGGCTTATTATTCCCTCTCTAGTTCATTCCCTCAGCAATTGCACCAAATTGCTTAAGTAGCTGGAATATGATAGGTAGAACACCTTAGAAGAAGGTGTTTCAGAAATCTATATGATGGGTTCATGGACTTTTAAAAAAAATGAAAATAAATTCAAAGATGTATGCTTCTGATTGCTGTAAGTTTTATAGCTGGAGTCCAATTTTATGGCTGTAGAAGTAGGTTCAGAGGCAAATGACTTTTTGTAAGTTATAAGGCAGATTCTCAGAAACTTCCTAGCCATTGCTCTCAGGACCAATGCTGACTTTTCTCTTGCCAAATATAACCTGTATAAAAACAGGCTCTAATCTTATAACTCATAGATAACCTTTCATATTTTTGCAATTGTCACTTCTCCTAGTTTCTGCTTGCTTAGCAATTAATTTTTTTTCATGATTTTTAGAGTCCCTACTTAGATTGTAGGCTGAGAACCTTTTCTGCTTTGAATGCCTTTCTTTGTCTTCCAAGATGCCTGAATTATTGTTCTAGTCACACTGGCACACCGTATGTCTGCTGATAATAGTGTCCAAAGGGGAAGTCCATCTTTTTTTTTTTGAGTTGGAGTCTCACTCTGTCACCCAGACTGGAGTGCAGTGGCCGCTCCCGGCCACCGCAGCCTCGACCTGCTGGGCTCCAGTGATCCTTCTGCCTCAGCCTTCCGAGTAGCGGGAATTACAGGCATGCGCTACCACACCCGACTGATTTTTTTATTTATTGTAGAGATGAGGTCTCGCTGCCCAGGCGGGTCTCTAACCCGCGGGCTCAGGCAATCCACTCACCTTAGCCTCCCAAAGGCGCGGGATTACAGGCTGAGCCACCGAGCCCGGCTAGAAGTCCATCTTTTTCAGACACATAATGCAAACATTGCTCATTTCCAGTACTTCGGGTTACCATTACCATGCATCACATGGTACAAAAGATTATAAACTCTGGAGCCAGGCCATATGGATTTAATTCCAACTTCACTTCTTGGTCAAGTTACATAGTCTCTCTGTCCCTCAGTTTTACAACATATAAAATGGAGATAATACTAGTATTATATCAAAGGATTAGTGATGATTAAGTGAATTAAGTACTAAAATGATAATAATACCTGAAACATAGTGGTCACTAAATATGAATTTATTAAACAAGCAATTTTTTTCCAGGGCTACTGCTGCTGCCACTTGTTGTCTGTCTGCCTCAGTCTTCTTCTCCCCAATTCACTTGCCATTGCAATTATAGTATCCTTCTAAAGTACAGGTAGGATATTTTACTTTACTTCGTAAACACCTAATAGAAGGGGATTTCAGTTTTTACAGTTATAAAGTAAATGGTGCCCAGCTAGACTTCTTGCCATAAACATCTTGGGAAATTAACAGCTTAAGCCTATGACTCATGAAAGGAGAGAAACTCAGAAAGTGAGCCCCACAGTTGTCCAGTACCCTCCCTGGGAACAATTTTCTGACTGCAGCATAGGAAGCTGGGAGTCAAGCAAAGTATAGTGGTCTCATTTAGCTGAGGAGGCAGAGATCAGAGTTCTGGATAGCTGAAGCAGCTGGAATACAATATATAGAACATCATAAAAATAGGAAGTTTCTCAGAAATCAATATGATGACTATTTCAAGTCCATGACTGAGGGTGAGCTATATAGGCTCAGGGAAAATCACCAAAGGCTTAACAGCTAACAACTTCTGTGAGGTGAAAGCTGGAGGAAAATATTGGTGGTTAAGCAGTAGCTGCAGACATTAGTGTTTCAGCCTTGCCAGAGTGTAGAGATTTCCTTAAGGCCTGTTTGGCACTCCTGACATCCAGTTGAGACACCAGGAAGGACTATAATAAGGACCATCTTACCCTAGTGTAAGATCTGCTATAGAATTGTTCTAAGAAAACCTAAACCAAGCTCTAACAAGATCCATAGAGAGACTGAGTTTGGAGCTTGATTTCTCCCAAGTTAAAGAGGTTTGAAAAATATCTTGGGCTTTACACAGTTCCTAACTAATGTAGCACAAATCAAGCCTACACAAATTATATGAGGTCTGCCACAGATTAAATTGCTGCTAAATAGAAAGCAAGGAAGATCACAGAATCCTAATTCTCAACAATGTGGTACCCAAAATATCTATTATTCAATCATAAAAGATACAGAAATGTAATATAGGTTAACTATTCCTTATCTAAAATGCTTGGAACCAGAAGCGTTTCTGTTTTTTTTTTTTTCTTCAGATTTTGGAATATTTGTACATAAACAATACAATATCTTGGGTATACAATCCAAGTCTAAACATGGAATTCAATTATGTTTCATATATAACTTATGTACATACACTGTACATACAATTTTCTAATATAATTTTGAACACAAAGCAAAGTTTTATCTATGAGGTCATGTATGGAACTTTTCAACTGTGGGGTCATGTTGGTGCTCAAAAAGTTTCAGAATGTGAAGCATTTTGGATTTTTGAATTAGGGATGCTCAACCTGTACATAGTCAAGAAAAGAAAAAAAGTATCTGTAAAATAGAATTGCTTTTCTACAAGGTAAATCCATGAGACAATGATAGTCTTTTCAAAAATGATGCTATTCATCATCATTTGTTTTAGCAAATTAGGAATCTAATGTTCATATGCAAAACAATTAACTTCAATCCTTACTTTATACCATACACAATAATCAAATTAAAATGTATTATAGACCTAAATGGAAAGATTAAGACTATAAAGCAGCCGGGCTCAGTGGCTCAGCCTGTAATCCTGTGCTTTGGGAGGCTGAGGTGAGCAGATTGCCTGAGCCCACAGGTTCGAGACGAGCCTGGGCAACTTGGCTCTCTACAATAAATCAAAAAATTAGCTGGGTGTCATAGCGTGTGCCTGTAGTTCCAGCTTCTTGGAAGGCTGAAACGGAAGGATCGCTGGAGCCCAGCACGTCGAGGCTGCGGTGGCTGGGAGCGTGCCACTGCACTCCAGTCTGGGCGACAGAGTGAGACTCCAATTCAAAAAAAAAAGACTATAAAGCTTCTGTAAGTAAATATAGGGGGAGAAAAAGAGCAGCCAGAAAAGAAAATATTGAGACATTGGGCTTCTACAAAAATTAAAACTATCTCCTTCTTGAAGGAGACACTCAAGAAAATAAAAAGGCAAGCTACATACTAAAAGGAAATATTCATAATAATGTAATTGACAAAGTTCTTGAGTCAACAGTAAACAAAAAACATGCGGCTTAATTTTTTAAATGACAAAAGATGTACACAAATTTTATAAAAGACAAAATACAAATGACCAGTAATCATGTAAAATAATGTTCAAAATCACTGAGCATCATGGAAATACAAATTAAGATCATAATGAAATATAACTTCACACCTACTAGGATGACTGAAATTTAAAAGACTGGTAATATAAAGTATTGGCAGAGATGTAGAGAAACAGGAACTCTCATATATTTGTGGTAAACTATAAAATAGAATGACTACGTTTGAAAACGGTTTGCCAGTTTTTTCTAAAGTTAAACATGCTTATCATGTGACCCTAGCAATTTCTCTCTTGGATATGTACTCAAGAGAAATGAAAACTTATATTCATAAAAAGCCTTGTACATGAATGTTTGTAGGAGCTTGATTTATGGTAGCCAAAAACTGGATCAAACAAATAACAGTGGCTTCTGGTAAAGGAATAACTGGATAAACAAATTACAGTATACCATAAAATCAAATACTACTCAGCAATAAAAAATGATAAGCTACCGATTTAACCACATGGAGGAATCACACAGATATTGTACTAAAAAATTCTACTTAATGAAGTTCTAGAACAAATAAAAACAATCTATAGTGATAGAAAGCAGAGCAATTTTTACCTGGATCAAAGAATCAAAGGGACCTAACTAACTTCGTCAGTAGATGGAAATATTCTATATCTTGATTGGGTTGCAGCTTACATATGTAAACATTTTTCAAAATTCATTTGACCTTAAGAATGAGTATTTTACTGATGTAAATTTTACCTCAATTCCGTTCATAAAAAAAAAAAAAAAAAATTAGACCTTTGATGACCTGACTTCCACATCTCTCTGCAACCTAACCTCTAGCTGTTTCATCTTGAACTTTAAGTTTTCTCATTTGGGACTGTTCTCCATTTCTTACCTTCAGATGCATATAAAGTCCCCACTACTTAATAATCTTCTTACTTTTTCACCATGAGGAAAGTGTTTTTTATAACCCCAGATTGACTAAGTACTTTTCTTATCTGTTTCCACAGCACTCTAGAGTAATGATCAACAGAATATATCATATTTTATTGTTTTTGCTTATTTCACTGTCTGCCTCTCCTGTTAAACTGTAACCTCACTGAAACTGTGCCTGCTTTGCTCCCCGCCATAAATATCAGTCTTGGCTTATATTTGTTGAATGAATGAGTGAGTGAATGAATGAACCAATAATGAACAATGGGCTCACATAAATCTCCTGAGGTCATCAGGTAGATTCTGAGTGATTTCTGAGAAAGTTCTGTTTTCTAAGTGAAACTAACTGAGGGCTTCCCCCTAAGTGAATGTTATTTTTGGGATGGCACCTCACATTTTATTAAAGGTATTTTCTTCTAAATTGTATTTCTCAGAAGCCACCGTTTTTGTAGGAGCAGTGAGTCACTGAAATGCAATTCTTGGCTATGCCTTTCCCCACCATCCCGTCCCCCCAGCTAGCCAGACCAAACATTCCATATAAACTGTGTTTTTGATTGTCTAAAGGATTTATGTCTGATTTAGATTCATCAATATATTTTGTGGTCTTCTTCTACTCCAAAAAGTATACCATGGTCTTCCCTTCTTATAATGCCCCTTACTTTTTTTGCAAATGCTTTTGAAAACTAGTTGCCTTGTGGATATACAAAACAAAATAGATGAAGCCTAATAAGATAGATTCTTATTTATCCTGCCACTGTTTCTTGTGCCTTGTATTCCATCTTTTTGGCAAGTAGCTTCAAAACTTTTAGGAAAAACTATGCTGTTTTCACTAGATTTAAAATATTAGAAGTAATAGAGTCTCCTCTATTGCTTAGAGTTTGGTAGGGCCTTAACAATAACCAATCATTTTGTATTCTGTAGCATAGTAAAGTCATATCCAGGACCCTAAATGGGAATTGGAGTCTGCAACACTGTAAACATTGTATCTAGTTGTTAAATATCCGTCTAAGATGGGCATTAATAGTCTCATTTTACAAATAAAGATAATGAGTTATAAGGCAGTAGTGTTTTCAAGGTCACACAATTAAGTGGCAAAGTCAAAACCTAGGACTATCAGACTTTTCACCTATGTCCTTCTATGTACACCACATCACTTTCCTAAGTGTGTGGAGGGATGAAAATGAGAGCTAAGAATAACTCACAGTTTTCCAGCAAGGTAGACTAGAAAGTGGTAGTGCCCATATTTTGAGATCAAGAAGGTAGGTAGAGGGATAAGTTTGAAGAACATGAAATTTCAAACATGAGATGTCTGAAGATAAATGTTTGATGACATTGAGACAGAGCTACTTTCAGGTTATTATATCCAGCTTCTGCAGGCAGTTAGGAATGAGAGTCTGGAACCCAAGGTACAGGCTTAATGTGAACACCATCCACACATACGTAGTGGCTGAAATTTTTAGTATTATTGAATCACCCAGAAATAGCACATAGATTGATCATAGGTTGAAGTTTCCATTGTTGATTCATTGGCTTCTAAATCCCTATTGTGTATCTTATAAAAGGGTCTAATGCATGTATCCAAGCTTAATTAAAGTTGGATTCATTTATTCAGCAAATATTGATTGAGTTACTGAGTATCAGTTATGTGCTCAACATCAGGCTAAGTTCTGTGGTGAATGGAAAGGAGGAAGATATAATTTCCTCTCTAGGAGCCTGCAGTCTGGTTAGCAAGTCAACATATATATACCTACTAGAAGTCATAGCACTCCTTCTAGGCTATGGACAGGACCAACATGTTTTATGCTTCTGAATATGTTTCAGGAAAACTTCAAGGATCTCATAGTAAATCATCCCAAAGCATCCAAAAGGTGCAATATAAACATTATTTTGTAAGATTTTCCCAGTTTGCTACTCTCAAAACTATTCTTTCTTGAGCATTTAATACTTTAAGCTCATTCATTTTAATGCCAAAGAATGCAGCTGCACTTCAGGAAAACTGCAACTTGGAATTGCAAAGCTGTAGGGAGACCCATGCATGACCTCACTTCATTTTCCATCCCTGCTTCTTGCTGCACGTCTGGTTCATCCTCTCTGCAGACTCTCTCTCTCTGCTCCAGAAGCTACCTGACAAAATAACTATTCCAAGTAGAATAAGGCTACATGGTAATTTCTCAGTCTTGAATTCCTCTTGGTGTTCCTTTCTCCTTGACATTGTTCATATATTATTTTTAATCCTTACAACAACACTTAAAGCTTAAAGTTATTCTTTCTGCATTGCACATGAGGAAACAGGTTGAAAGAGATTGGGCCCCCAAGTCACTATCACCTTTTGGGGATTCAAAGATGAAAAGACAAGTTCCCCACCCTCAAAGGCTTCAATAATCCTGTGATAAAGAAGGGATTTATCACAGATATAGTATGATCATGATAAAATTCTGTGAGAAGTGCTATAATAGATGTGTGGACGCAGAGTTGTTGTAACACGGAGAATAAAGCCCAGAGAAGCAGGGACATCACTGTAGAAAGGACATTTGAATGAAACTTGAAAGTAGAACTCTCTAGGGATTAAGAAGTGGGGGGAGTGACATCCTAGTCAGCTGGAGTCATGGGTATAGTGATGGGGCACAGAAGTACTTACTGTAAACAGGAAAAGCAGTGCTGTCAGTGTTTCTCCTTGGACTCATAGCTCACCTCTGAGCTGGCAACCCAAACACAGGTACATCAAGTTTGAGCTTGGTTACAGATCCTACTGAAATGTTTCAAAGTAATCTGATTTCCTGTATGCCAGAGAAGAAAACACTTGAAACCAATATCTGGCATAAAAATTTATTCTCTCTCTTTCTCTCTAGTATTCTCTCTTTCTCCTTCTTGCACCCCCACCCCAACCACAATCTAAATCAGCACAAAAAACAGTACGGGCTTTGGCAGTAATTACTGTTAGTTTTGAATGGTGACTACATACCAGACTTGGGCATTATAAAAGCTGCTTGTGTGGTACATTATCCTTTTTTTAGGATATCCCCAAGAATATATGTGTTGTCTCTATTTTATGGTCTTTATCATACAGCTTTGCATAGAACTTTTGGGGTGTCCTACCCAAAAAATGACTCTGGATTTTATACAGATTCATTTAATAATGTATGGATTACAGAATCATGCATATGTATCTTCAGAAATAAGACTGAAACATGGGAGCTCTCTATACACAGAGCAATCAAAGACTGTCTCTAGTTTGCTATAAGTACTAATAGTTTTCACTGCTTATAAGGTGTATTCCCCCACAGCTAAGTATATACCCTAAAAATGTTTAAATCAAAAATTTTTTCTTAAGTCAGAAGAAATCCTTATAAACAAGAAATTACATGAAACACTGTATTTGAGTTTCTGTAGAAGTACTTCTGAACATTTATAAATTCATCCTATTCCTTAAATTCTGAAGAAGGTGGATGTGGGATCTTAAAGAAAACTCTTCCAGCTTAACTTTTGTCAGTAAGACAATTCGACTTAAATGTCTTTTCCATGTGCTATTGTCATCAGAAACAGTCCCATGTTTTTCTGAACCCCAGGTAAATGTTTTGCTGGTTTAGACATTAAAAATATTTCATATACTACTTTATTTTGGCTAATGTCACTAAAAATTGGCTAGTCAAGAAGGATTCAGATAAAGCAAGCACAAATGTATTTCAGTATGAGCTACTGATGGAAGCTGCCCCACGATCACTCCCCACTACTGGTACAGCAAATAATGATGTCGGATAAATGTCTTTTGTCTTTTTTGTACAGGTAATCACATGTGTATATAATAAAGACTGAAAAATAAATAAAATATATCCGGCAGGGTAAATTTTTCTTCTCCACTACCTTCAGCCATCTGACCCCTTCTTCTGAAGCAATTACCATATCTAAACTGTCTCTATCCTTCCAGAGATATTCTGCAAACATGTAGGTATATGTGCTTTAATTTTACACAAACGATGGCATACAATATGCTCTCTTTTGCATTTTACTTTTTCACTGAATATATCTTGAAGTTTCTGCATATTAGTTCATGTAATTCTGCCTCATTTAATTGAATTGCTGCTTAATATTCCATTATTTAATTGTTTTATAATTTATTTACCAGATCTCTATTGATGGAAATTCATGTTGCTTCCAGTATTTTGCTAATGTAGACAGTACTACAGTGAATTTACTTTGCATATATATGGGAATATTTATCAGATAAATTCCTGGATGCAGAATTGCTGGGTTAGAGATGAGACACAGGAGAAAAAACTTTTTTTAGTAAAAGTTCTGAAATTACTAGAGGTTTTATGCCTTACCTTAACTCTATGTCTATCTATCTTATTTCTGTCTCCCTTGAATGAATTCTTAGCTAAGACTCTTCAGATACTACAGTATATGTCATCTCTTTCTTGCCAGTACGCTGGATGCCTTTGTTTTTTTATCCTGCCTGCTCCATCAATCCTCAAATCTAGATCAAACAACACATCTGCCTTTATCACTATAATACTTAGATTGCCAAGTATTTTCAGGGAAAAGCATGTGTCTTGGCTTTATTACAAATTTGTATTTTCTAAGATCATCTACAGGTTCTATACTACTCAGAAGTCCTTTTACTTACAACTAACTGTATCATCATTTCCAACACTGACCATTCCATATTCAGTGGGCTGATTCATATTCACAAACTTTCCATCCTACTTGTACCATTCTTACTTTCAGGAAGTGACTTGGTTTCTTACATCTTGGAGAAATGTCTCATTAGATAACAATTCCCTGAATTTCTATCTTTTTAATTTTAGATTCAAGGGGTACACATGTGTATTCATTACATGGACATATTGAATAGTGGTGGGGATTGGGTCTCAGGTGGCCCATTCCTCAGATAGCGAACACTGGACCTTGTAGGTAGTTTCTGAACCCTAACTTCTCTCTCTCCTCCCCCCGCCATTGGTGTCCCCAGTGTCTGTTATTTCCATCTTTGTGACTGATTAGCTCCTGCATGAGTGAGAACATGTGGTGTTTGGTTTTCTGTTTCTGAATCAGTTTACTTTCTGATCCAGCAATCAATCCCACTACTAGGTATCTACCCTAAGGAGCAGAGGTCATTATATAAAAAAAAAGACACCTGCACCTGCATGTTCATTGCAGCACAATTCACAATTGCAAAGATGTGGGATCTACCTAAATACCCATCAACCAATCAATGGATAATGAAAATGTGATATATACATACACCATGGAATATCTTTTTTTTTAACCTTCTAAGTTTCTATTTAAAATTCTCAGTATTCACTATTCAGTGGTAATCTTGCCACATGCTCCTTGTTTCTGCTGCCTCTCTATTGATTTCTTTACTCTAGCCAGTAAATAAGTTACTGCTGTATTTTAAGGTCCTCCCTTGACCCTATATTCTCCTCCAGTGATTGCTTCCCATTCCTGCCCAAATAGTGTTTTTAAGAGAGTAGGCCAAAGAATAGATATTTCCACTCTTTCATTTCCAATCGACTTGTCCATTCACCAAAGAATAAGTACTCCCATCTATGCATCACTGAAACTACTCTTGCCAAAGTCCCCAGAGAAGGTCAAATTTCCAATGCTTTTGAGCAGTTCTAGGCATAATCCTACTTGAGTTTTCTTCAATATTTATCACTGTTGATTCGTCCTTAACACCACCTCCCTCCCGCAGAATTTCTCAGTTGTTTTTCTTCTATTTTCTTCCTGTTTTTCTCTAACCTCTTTTCTGTTCTTTTGTAAAAAAAATTATTCTTCTGGTTTCTTCCTGAATTTAGATCTTTGGGTCCTGTGACTCCTAGGATTGAGTCATTATTGAGTTTTTCATCTCATTCTTTATTCTTTTCATGGATGATCTCATTTACTCCCCAGTTTCAGCAATCACCTATATACTGATGACTCACAGAGCTTGTCCAAACCTCTCCTGGGCTCCAGAACATATTTACAACTACCTAGTAGTCTTTTTCACTTAGTTGACTCACAGACACCTGAAACATAACATGACCCAAATTGAACTCAATTTTCATTTTCCCACTCCATTTCCCAAGGCTGTTCTTCCTATCCATCATCCAACCAGTTGCCTAAGCCAGGAATCTTTAAGTCATCTCTTCTTACTTTTCCATCTTCTAACTACACTTAATCAGTCACTGAATTCTGTTGTTGCAATCTCCTAAAAATCTATTGAGTCTGTTCTCTTATTTCCATTCCCATGTGACTGTCTTAGTTTTATCCTTCATTATTTCTTATCTGAACTATTTCAATAATCTGATAACCAGGTTCCATCAAATTACATGCTTGTAATTAAGCCACTTCACACTGTTTGACAGTTAACTTTCTAATTTGGTTATCTTATTATGTTACTTTCTTGCTTAAAATTCTTTACTGGCTCTTCATTGCCTTTGTTCAATACAGTTTGAACTTCTTATTACATCTGACATTTTACTTGCTTCTCTATCCTTACACCTCTGACTCTTCATATACACTATATGATACATTCTTTATAATCTAGCCACAATTTGCCTCAGTATTTCTTTTCTTTCTGTCTGGATGATTGTTCATGCTAGTGCATAAATTTTTTCACTCTGTCTCCTAGAGATTGCCTGTTGACCTTTCAAACTCAGATCAAGTGCTTTTCACCATGGTTTCACAGGTATACACACACACATACATACATACATATATATATATATATATATATATATATACACACACATATATACACACACATATATATAATTGTATATTTCAAAAAAATTCATTTGCACATTTCCTCCATCAAATTAAAAGGCTGTCCTGGAGGTAACCACGTTTTATGCATCAATGTAGCCATAAACATTTACAATTCCTTGCACTAAGAAGGCTTCCAAAAAATATTCATTGAATGTTATCCCTGTGTCTAGCCCATGTTCTTACTTTATTCAACTTTATTCTGTCAAATTAGTTTTCCTAAAATAATACTGTAACTACATTGAATTATTCTCCATTCTAAATCTTCCAAGGGAATCTCTTCACCTATAGGGTAATGTCAAAACTCCTTGATATGGTGCTTAGCTTGCTCACCACCAGTTTCCCCAAATATATTTCCGGTATCACTCTTAGTGTCTCTTTACACATATTTTACTTCTTAGTCAGAATGATTTAGTTGATATTACTCACATATGAATTTTCATTTCCCTTTCATTGCTCAGATCATTATCCTCAGGTCAAAAGACCTTTCCTCTTTCTATCTGTGTAGAAAGAAACTCATTCTTCATGGTTAAGTCTAAATCAACAACCTCCCTAAAATTTTCCCTGACCATCCCCTCAATATAAATCACTTTCTCTCAACTTTCAGAGCATTTGATTTTTACACTTATCATAGTTTGTTGTGTTGGCATTGTTGTTATTGTTTGTATTGCTAGCTATCTCTACTATTGGTGTAATTTGCACTTATATATATATCTCAACTATATGACTAATTCATAATGCCTTGAGGATAGGGACTAGAGTCTCAAAAGTATTTGTTAAATAAATGTTTTATGGCCACTCACATCATTGATAAACACTATTGATCAGATCATTTTTTCTCACATTTTTCTCACATCTGGTATGACAATTTATTGATTTGCTGATTTAACTTATATATAGTTTTAGTCCCAGGTTGTAAGGGTATTTTTTCTTATTCTGATCATTTCATTGTTTTCCATTGATTTCTGATTTTCTGCCTTTATGACCAATGTTCTTTTATTTAGTAAAATGTGTTCCTTGATTTTCAACTTTCTGACTCAATCACCTTCCTCTGCATTAAGCCAATGGCTAAGATTATAATGATGAGAAAGAGAAAAAAAGGAAAAGTTAAACTGAGTAATAGCATGTCTCAAGATATAAAGGTTTGGGAGTGTGAGTGTGAGAGTGTGTGTGTGTGTGTGTGTGTGTGTGTGTGTGTGTGTGTGTGCATTTTTATGAGAAACATGAATTTAGAAACACAACATATTCTATAAGTAGAGATAGAAATTCTCACTTGTACCCCACGACTCTATAATAAATAAATAAATTACAAAAAAAAAAGAAGCTGTTGCTATCCCAAGATATGAAGGGAACATGTGGTCACCAGATGTGATAAAATGGAATGTCAGGGCCTCACTGTCCCTCACCACTAGGTCCAGAGATTGAACATGGACAGATACACACACACACACACACACACACACACACACACACACACACACACACATCACTCCATTTCCAAGGTCATGCCTCTAGATTCATGATTATGTCTTTTTCTTTTTTCAGTCTCAGCTACTTGAAACAGAACTCCAATTCACAATAGTGGTGTGGAATTTGGGTGCTATAACATCAGTTATTATTTATTCAGCTTTCTCAAACTTTTGAAAATAGACTATTTTGTTAAAAAAAAATACATATTAGCTTCATTGCCTATTGTTTGCCTTCTCTCCCTTTAACCATTCTAGACCTCCAGGTCCAGTTTAAGCTCCTTTCCTGCTAAGCTTGTATCTATCCCCAGCTTCTGTTTTCACATGCTGTACATCAGTGCTCAGTTCTACTGTTTCCTTTGCCAGATGCTGCCAGTTTTACAAACGAAATTATGCATTTGAACCAGATGAGTTTGGCTTGGTGATCAGCCCTGTGTGGAGTCTACAATTTGGGTCAGACTTATGAAAAGTTTGGTGAATTTGGCACCATCTTTGAGGAGTGTGGACTGTCTTAAAACTCCAGAGAAAAACCTTCAGGATCTCAGACATTCCATCTTTTGTGGGCTTCCAGAAAGGCCACCCTCAGCTGGCATAGGAGAAAAGGCTCATTTTCAAACTATTTAAGTGATGTTGTGACTAGAAGTTGAAGTCTGGTGCAAAATCATGAAAACTGAAGAGATCGTTTGAACTGATCCTAGAATAAGGAACTTTGCTGTACCGTATAGGGACTCTGGTTTAGACAATCTGTGAAGAGAATATTTCTACCACTGAAGCATAATTCTATTGAAGAGTTTGTTTTAAGCCATTTGTATACCTTAGAATAATTACTATTCCTAAAATGTAAGAAAAAATAGTCGGTTTTGTTTGCTACGGGGAAACAATGGTCTGATCCTATTTGTCAATTAAAAGGAATTTGTAGGTTCCAATATGGGATCCTTCTATGTTTCTTTCTCTTGTTGGCTTCAGTAGGAATAAGGCTTCAATTAGGATCTCAGTACTAAGGTCTAAGAAGTTTTTCCATCCCAGATTTTTAAAGAATCATAAAGCAGCTTGAAAGAAAGCCTCATTCGCTCACTTTGAAACCTTCCCTGAAAAATAAATAATTGAAACCATAGTTGAGCATGATTAACGAAGATATATTATAATAATTTATAATAGTGTTTTTGGAGGACTGTTTTTCCTCCATTTTTTCTCATCTGTCTCCTCTATTACCTCCCCTACTACACTGGAGACTGAGCAAAGTGCAGATGTTAAGAACATAAAGATATCAAAGAGTTAGTTTTGGCTGAGCTGGCAGTGACCACATTACAGATCTCAGATTTTCTCTCCTTTCATGTGGTTTTTGTGTAGGTTGGACAATAAATCTACTACTACATATTTGATTCAAACGTGCTGCAGTGGATAAAAGGAAGTAACTTTGTAAGTCTTCCTGGAATTTCTAGATCAGACTCAGGCATGGACAGAGGACCCTCAAATTTAAATAAGACTTTCTCAAATCTGACAAATATAATGCTTAAGACACAAGGGTACCTGCATAATGAAAATTTGTATACCTAACCCTGAATTATACTCCACATATGTAAAATTTTAAAACGAAAAATTCTTAAAACAACTAACAGAAAGCCCTCTTTTGTGCCTAATTACTACATGCATTTTCACACAGGAAGCCATATAATTGTAATTAGTTAATGCCGATTTAATTCACCCAAATACGTCTCTACCTTTGGGGAAAGGTTTAACCTTTTTAACAGTGAAAAGTTGTCTGTGTCTTGTGTTTACAAAGCTATTACTTAAACATGTTTAAGTATATATAGGCGGTTTCATCATAAAACACTATGCTAAAATGACGAGTTTCTTGTTTCAGTTGTTAAAGCTCTTGTCTTTTTTTTTTTTTTTTTTTGAGTTGGAATCTCACTCTGTCACCCAGACTGGAGTGCAGTGGCCGCTCCCGGCCACCGCAGCCTCAACCTGCTGGGCTCCGGCGAACCTTCCACCTCAGCCTTCCAAGTAGCCGGAATTACAGGCATGCGCTACCACGCCCGGGTGATTTTTTGATTTATTGTAGAGATGAGGTCTCGCCTGCCCAGGCGAATCTTGAACCCGCGGGCTCAGGTAAGCCACTAACCTCAGCCTCCCAAAGGCGTGGGATTACAGGCTGGGCCACCGAGCCCAGCTAAAGCTCTTGTCTTTAACAAGAGCTTCTGTATTAGAGCAATGATCCTCAACTTTGCACATTAGAATCATCTGAAAATTTTTTTTAAATTCTGGTGTAAAATTCAAGTTTTATACCAGACCCACTTGAGTCAGAATTTTAGAACATGGTACCTAGGCGTTAGTAATTTTTCTAGCTCCTCAGATTATTCCAATGTGCAGCCAAGGTTGAGACTACTAATTAGAAAGGTAGAATGTTCCAGTGAAAAGAGCAAGAGTTTTGAAAGCAGCCGGTTCCGGTTGGCCATTCTATTTTCCGCATTTCATTCATTTATTCAAAAATATTGGAACACTTAATAAAAAATAAAATGCCAATCCCACGCTTTTGGGAGGCTGAGATGAGTGGATTGCCTGAGCCCGCGAGTTCGAGACCCGCCTGGGCAACTTGTCGAGACCCGCCTGAGCCAGCTACGTGGAAGGCTGAGGCGGAAGGATGGCTGGAGCCAGCAGGTCGAGGCTGCAGTGGCCAGGAGGGGCCACTGCACTCCAGTCTGGGTGACAGAATGAGACTCCAACTCAAAAAATAAATAAATAAATAAAATGCCTAATACATACCAGGACATTAAATGCATGGAAAGTATTATAGTAATAATAATGTCTGCTAATAAAATTATTTATAAGTGGCACTATATACATATAGAAAACAAATGTTTTATTAACTTAATACAATTGCATTTTAAGTGCTTTACTGTACTTCAGAGTTAAATTACATATGCTAAATTTATAAGGATTAGAAAGCAAAATAGACATATTCCATTCATCTTTGAGTCCTTTTTAAATACTTTGTACTTTCTTTAGGATTATTATCTTAATTCCACCTTGGGTTATATACATATTATCTTTCTCAGTGCATGGTCAGCCTCTTGTGAACAGTACATCTTTCTTAGTCACCCTGGTATCTTTCGCTTACAGTTGTGTGGGTTTTTTTCATGATGCTAATGTATATCTTTTTTTCTGAAACCAGTGTTATAATTAAGTTGTGTTATATCAATCTGATTATATTTTTTAGGTAATTAAAGGCAGGATATTGAAGGACTTAAAAATTTTATATCTATGTGGAGTATATGTATTCATCTGTGTGTGTGTGTGTGTGTGTGTGTCTGTGTGTGTGTGTGTGTGTGTGTGTGTATGTGTGTGTTGAGAGAGAGAGAAGAATTTTCTATTAAAGAAAACCATGCTCAGTTTAGTTTGTTCCTTGGCTCATGGTCTCTTGTAGCAGGCATTTTCCTGAGGGTTGTCAGAAGACTGATCTTGTGGGTGGTCTGCCATACTGAAATTTGGACCTAAGATCTCAGCTCCAAGGCCTTCACCTCCATAGCGCCAGCAGACGGTACAGTCCATCAACGCCTAATTACTTCCTAGTAGTTTGAACCCACAATCTTTTTTTGATTTGGTACCAGAATCAACTTCTGAAGACATTGAAGAAAGAATGTTTGGAATTGGGAACTAAATATGTGGACTTTTCTTTGGGAGGTGATTGATCAGGAGAACATTTGTTATCCACAGTATGCTTACAGAAGACAACTTTGAGGAGAGGCTGTAACCTTATGGCAATCATTTTTGCCCACTGAAACTTCTGACTTGATTACTTTTTGCTTTAGAAACTATTATTATCATAATTTGAGGTGAAAACTCGTAATTTAAACTCATTAATTTAATTATAAATTAGCTGTACTTCTAACTATACTAACCAAGATGCACTTGTAGCTAAAGCCTTCACAGAGCTGAATCCATGACACATCCTAAACTAATTAATGGCGAGAAAACTGAACTAAGGGTAGGGAGTATTTTTGCAAATGGCCTTTGAAAGCAGAGAAAATATTTTCTAAAAAAGTAATGAAATACAAGAACATGTGTAGTTTTGCCTTGCTCCACTAAATTTTTTTTTTTTTGAGTTGGAGTCTCACTGTCGCCCAGACTGGAGTGCAGTGGCTGCTCCCGGCCACCGCAGCCTCCACCTGCTGGGTTCCGGGGATCCTTCCGCCTCAGCCTTCCGAGTTGCTGGAACTACAGGCGTGTGCCACCACGCCCGGCTAATTTTTGATTTATTGTAGAGATGAGATCTTGCCTGCCCAGGCAGGTCTCGAATTCACGGGCTCAGGCAATCCACTAGATTTATGGTCATGTAGAACATATAAAAATGACTAGTTGAGATTAGGAATTTTAAATGGCCTTAAATCATTTCATTAAGAGGAAATTAACCTCAATAAGCATAATATTTTAATCATCACAACTCCCACAACACCCACAAAAACAAAAGATATGTAAATCAATTTAGTAGGCAGAAGCAGAAAAGTAGTAGTATATAAATGACAACTTTCGCCTTTTCTACATGCTGGTTTCCTATAGAAGCATTGACTAGCCTTCTTTCCGCGTGTATTATTTCTTTTCTTAAAATTCTGCTTAAGATGTTAATTTGACTGAGCTTAGAAATTGTACTGGAGATATGTTTCCAGTGCTAGGGAGCTCTGGGTCCTAATCAATATCAGCCATGAGTGTACATGAGCTCTTCCCATATAACTAAGTTATACTGTTAATTTTTGAATGAAAAAGGTACATTTAATTCTGAATTTTAAAACTAACATAAAGAACATTAATCCTCTAGATCTGGAAGTACACTGATTATCCACAAATACTGTTAATTTTGAAGGGTTACACAGAGCAGGGAATTTTGAAAAAAGAAGAAAGGAATCTGAATCTTCCATATTACAGATGTAAATCAATACTTTGAACTTGGATGTATTCGAAATTCAGAATCATTCATCAACCAACAGTTTCTCGTATAAGATCTCACTGAGGAAAGATAAGCCTATTCATTTTTGAGGGATATAAATGAATGCTGTACTATTTCTTACCCCCTACATCAATACCCTTGTGAAATCCCATTCCTTTTTCTTCACAGTGGTGATCCGTCAGATATTCCTAATGTGCAAATAATTTTGCATTCTCATAATGAGTCCTTCTTATTTTTCCCCTCTCTTATGTTTTTCCCCCTTAAGTTTATAATTTGGAACATCTATACCTTCTCTGTTCTTGGCTACTTTTAAGTCTATGTTGTCAGTCAAATCTTAGAGCACTAATCTATTTACAGTGAAAGTATTATACATTTTGTAATGAAAGTTTATTGGATCAAAAATATCCTGTTTCATCCCTATATAATGAGGAAACACCTGCATTTTAGAGGTTCATTCTAAACAAGTAGGTTTAAGCTCAGAACACTCAGCTTGATAATGGAATACAAGATATATTTTGAAAACCAAGTTTTCAGAAAACAAAACACAATTAATGCTATAACTGATGAGTCACAAAGCAAAATGCAAGCTCGTAAAGACATCATGTCTCTAAAAGAGTCAGAAACTTAGGAGAACACTTTTAATGACCAGCATTTAATATTGGCCTTTGGTGTTCCTCTAGATTTTATAGTGTATATTTTGTAAACTTTTTCCTCTGCTTACTCTCACCTTACCTCACACTTAGCATTGATTTAGATGATCTGGAATGCAAAGACTCCCCTATCTCTTAAAATATCTTTCTATCATAGAAGTTTCACTGGATTGCCACCCTAATCAGTAAGAGGAACTATATAGTTCTCAGCATTCTCTGTAAAGAACTTTAGTGACAGGTGGGGTGCAGTGGTTCAAGCCTGTAATCCCAGCACTTTGAGAGGCCGAGGCAAGGGGATTGCCTGAGCCCAGGGGTTCGAGACCAGCCTGGACAAATTGGTGAGACCTCGTCTCTACAATAAATCAAAAAATCAGCCGGGCATGGTAGCACACACCTGTAGTTCCAGTTACTTGGAAGGCTGAAGCAGAAGGACTGCCTGAGCCTAGCAGGTCAAGGCTGCGGGTGCCATGAGAGTGCTACTGCCCTCCAGCCTGGTTGACAGAGTTAGACTCCAACTCAAAAAAAAAGAAAGAAAGAAAGACTTTTAGTGACATTATTAATCCATTTGACATTAATCCTCCCTTTTTTTCTGCTCTATAATATAGGCTATAATGAGACAATACCTTAGAGAACTGTAGCACCAGTGAGCCGGATCCTACTTTCCACTGTGAAATTTCTTTTTCTAGCAGGAATTTCAAGCTTAGCCTCTTACTGTCTGTGTGAGGGCAAAATGTGGCTGACCCAAAGATATTCTAATAGCACATCCTGGGAAGGCCAACCAGCCAAAAACATCACTGGATGTTCATTTTTTCCCCTAGTTTAAAGAGAGAAAAGCAAATCACACCTTATATGTGATGCCATAAATGTGCTTTCTTTGGTCAATTATGAAGAGTGTGCACTGGATTTTAACATGTTGATCTTTGACTTTGGGGGTTGACATATTTTACAATCATCAGATCATCTGGTTTGCTTCCAGTGTAATCATTTAATTAAGGTATAAAAACTTAATGAAGGCAATATGGAAAGTATTAATATTAATATATAACTTTATTGAATGTTAGCACAGCCCAAGGAAATGAACAAAGTACAGAATTACACTGACTGCCAGTGAGCTTAGCATATATCAGCCAAAAATTTTAAGCAGTTACTAAAAAGAAAAAAAAAAGGACCCAGAATTATGTCTTTATAACCACTGCAGAATGAAACCTAACTAAAAAAAATTGACTTATCCCTTTTACCAAAATCCTTTACTATTGATCGTTTTTTCTTGTACCTTCTTAGAAATACTATGTTTGCTGTTTTCACAAGCATGTCAACATGTACTAGAATATCTGAATCTTCCTGTCAAATTAGTATTTGGAAGGAGGGCTGGATAAATAACCCTAGCAAAAATTAGTTTTATCCTAGGAGTCAACTAAAGGAGAGATTATGTTTCATCCTGGTAAATTGTTTGGTGTGAGTGAGTATAGGCTAGCAAATATCCCCTACTGTGAGCATCCAGCTGATTTTGAGTTCTGTAGTGATTCACTAGTCATGTAGTCACAAAGAGGAAAAGTCATTTGCTGTTCTTGCAAATGCTTCCTCTACTTTCAAAGTATCCTTCTCTCTCCTCTTTTCCACTTGTTATGAAATTTATCCAAAAAACATACTAAAAAACAAAAAACCCAGGGCAGTCTACATGTACTACCTGCTCTGCTTACTTAACATCCGCTCCTGCTACTCAGGGCAAACTGTAATCTCAAAGATCTCTTGTAACTCTATTTACCAAACTGAAACACATTTACTCAATCTCTTTTGCATACAAAATATAGAACAGTTGACACTGTTAAACAGCCCCTGTTTTATTAATTTTTCCTTCTGAGGCTTTGTGACACTCTTTTCTCCTGTGGTCTCCTTGTTGTCTTCTTTTAAAATACTTTATCTCACTATTTTCTACCCCCCAAATGGAGGCATTTCCACAGATTCTATTCTGATATCTTTTTTTCCTTTCTCTTCAAAAACTCTCTTAATTCTTGTACCCACTGCATGAATTTAACTCCAAGATTTAGTCTGCTACCTCTGTGACCCCATTCCTTGTGTTTGCCAAGCCTACTCTCACCTTAGAAGTTTTGCATTTAGTGCCCTCTATGCTTGGACTGCCCTTTCCCAGGTTTCTAAATGGGTTGTTTCCCAATCTCTTTGGTCTCTGTTCAAATGTTGCCTTATAGATGTGACTTTATGAGGTAAATACCACATAAAATAATGGTTTTCTACCTCCACACTCATGTTCTTATTTCATGATTTTTTTATGCTACTTGGCACAATCAGATATACTATGTATTTTGTTTGCTTATCATCTGCCTCCCCATCCTAAAATGTGTGTCCAGAAAGGCAGGGATCTTTATGTGCTTTGTTTACTGCTATATTGTATCTGGCACATAGTAGATCCTCAGCAAATATTTGTTGGATAGATGAATGAGCACTTGCAGAGTTATAAAGCAGTAAAACACTCTTCATTTTTCCAAAATTTCTAAACATTCATATTTATTTATTTTGGTTTTCCTTAATCTCACCTGTGTGATGAAGGCAGTGAGGTATCTTCTTGGGTCACCTGTCAGATGATGATATGAAGATTTGTGTGGAAGTGATTTATTAAGGCAGTTCTCCCATTTTCTTCTCTAGAAGTAGTGCTGGCAAAGATAGAAAAATAAGGCAGAATGTAGACCTGAATCTGGCTCTCATGCTTTTGTCTAGAAAATTCCTTTCAAGTGAGAAAAACTAGCATACATCAGATTCACAACAGTCTTAAGTTCAACCAATGAAGTATTTTGTGTCATCAATAATTTTTTGTGTCATATTGACATGGCCAAACACAATTCATTGAGAAAGTCAGTCATACCCCATGGTGTAAAAGTCAAATAACATTTTAAAATTCCATGGTCTCAGCCCATTATTTTGCCAATAATCAAATTATATGGCACTATAATCACAAGGGTTCTCCTTTGCGTTTTTCAATATAGTAATATTGGACTCAAGATCAAAATATAGTCTCCTGTTATTTTTAATGTCCATCGATCCATAGATCTCATTAAAGTTACAGAAGATCTTTATTAAAATGTTTAGTTAAAAAAATTGTTTAAGCCTCTTTATTAACAAAACTAAGTTTTTTTCACACTCCTAAAATGTATACTTTATAAAAATCAGAACTCTCTGAAGCCTGGTTAACTCAGAAAACTACTTGCTTTCAAGAAAGCAAACAGTGTAGTGAGTTCAAAGTAAAATGTTAGGGCACAATAGTGTATAGTCATTTCAGAACTTTATTTTTAAATACTTCTTTTAAAAAACATTTGTCTAGACATGTCTTTCTTGCCTCATGTGAAATTAATAGCTTAAAAAGCACTCTGGATGGTTTCAATTGCAAACTTCAAAATTGTTGAATAACTTAATAAGAATGCATCTCATTCCTGGTTTACCAAATATGATTTTGACAATATTTCCAATAGTTAAGATGGTTTCTATAATGAGAATGCTACATTATTTAACAATAATGGCACTCTAACAAAGAACTATAAATGTTCTTTAAGACTTTAGCTGCACAGACCATCTATTCAGTATTGGAGTATGCAAGCATCCTCTGAGATTATTAACAGGGTTGCAGAAGGTTTTCTTGTTTTATTTTTTATTTTAAAGATGTGGGGTATGAGTCAGGATTGGGAACATAAGTGGTTTACTACAGGTAAAGTTTGGGCCTCCCATTGGACCTCACAGAAGGTTTTCTAGCAGAGAATATTCTAAGTCAAAGAAAATGTCTGAGTCTCTCCCCTATTAGCAAAGAGAATCGCTCACCTGAGCAACAATGGATAAAATAATATTGTTTTGTGTAAAGTGGGCATACACTTGATGGAGAAAGTGGACTCTATACGGTTTCAGATACTTTTGCATTTCTTATATTAGTCATTCCTCATAAACAAACCTGTCAGCAAATGTAGTTATCCCTACTGATAAAAAAACTGATTATAAGAAATTCAGGGACCTGTAACCAAGCTGTAATTTGAATGCATATTGTGACTCTGTGGTCAATGTTCTTTCCACTAAATCACACTGTCCTATGAATCTGTCCAACAATCTGTGAGGCAGAAATGATATTCACAAACCTTTGGTCAAAAAATATCATTAGGAACTGTCACAGATGCTGATGCTCCATCCATGTTCTTTCAGAAACTTACCACAGAAACTTTTATAATCTCTATGCCCATTCCAGATCTTATGGCTATGTAACAGACTACCCCCACAGTTCAGTGGCATAAAATAATCATTTATTATTCTCACAGATTCTGCAGGTCAAGAATTTGGACCAAGCACAGCAACCGCAGAATGGCTTCTGCCCATGATTTCTGGGGCATTAGCTGGAAGGTTAACAGATGAAATCATTGGAACTATTTCAATCATATGTCTGTGGTTGATGCTGGCTGTGAGCCTATTAGATCTTAGTTGGGATTGTCATCCAGACAGCTCTATGTGCTTGGGCTTCCTCATTGTGTGGTATCTGAATTCTGACAGCAAGACTAGCCTGAGAGAGAGTCAGAATCAGTGGATATAATAGCTTTTTGAGCCTAGCCTAGAATTCATGCAGTGTCACTTTTGTTGCATTTTATTCATTAAAAGTGGTCATTAAGACAAGTTCATATTTAAGGAAGGAGAAATAGACTTCTTTTGTGGGAAAAGTGTCAAAGAATTTGTGGCAATATTTTAAAGTTGCCATACTGCCTGTCCCTAGCCTTCGAGTGCTTGCTTCTATGATTCTTTCTTGAAAGACTGTCATCAAGTAGAGCTGCTTTGCTCCTAAGCCACAGCACAGGAAGCCAAAAGTACCCGGGAGTTGACATGGGGAAGGCCTTTTTCACAGAACAGGGTATAACTCAAACTCTAATCCTGTGAAATTGTAATGAAGCTATTCTCCACAGGACTTTGCTTAAAAATACACCCTTGCCACCCTGCTCAGCTTGCAAAAGGAGACAAGATTGGATGCATTTCGTTTCAGCTGCTACAGCCACTGCAGCCAACAGATGCTGGAGGGGATGTGAAGGAAAAGTGAATGCTTCTACATTGTTGGTGGGAGTGTAAATTAGTACAACCTCAGTGGAAAACAGTGTGACAATGTCTAAAAGATCTAGAAATTGACCTTCCATACAACCCATCAATCCCCCTTCTGGGAGTATACCCAGAAGAACCCAAATCATTCTACAAAAAAGATACATGCTCATGCATGTTTATTACCCCACTATTCACAATAGCAAAAACATGGAATCAACCCTGCTGCCCATAGAAAGTGGACTGGATAAAAAAAATGTGGCATATACATGATGGAATATTATGCAGCCATGAGAAGGACAAAATTATGGACTTCACAGCAACTAGGATGGATTTAGAGTCTATCATACTCAGTGGTCCATCACAGAAACAAAGAACAGAGTACATGTTCTCACTCATAAGTGGACCCATTGATCATAATACTACAAAAAGAGATTGGCAGTGAAGGACACTTCCAGGAGAAAGGGGCATATAACATCAATAAAGGACCTGATCCTAAGCCAGGTGAAGGAGGCCCAAGCTTCACCTGTACGTGGACCATGTATGTGTGTAATCCTGACTTGTACCCCACATCTTTAAAATAAAATAAAAAATACACCTTTGCTTGGTTTCCTTTTTTTCCCCTGCCTTCTGGGAGAACTTCTTTAAGAAATCTTTGAATACAAATCTTCCATTCATAGCCCTCTTTTGGGGCACCCAACTTAAGACAGAGTTAACCAGCTCATCTGCAAAAGTAATTCTGATTTACAAGGGCAGACCCTGGTTACACAATTTTTGTTATCCTTAGACTTTCCCAACACACAGCACATGGTGGTTTATTCTAAAGGATTTGGCTGAGATTAATAGATTTACAGACTTTTACTATCACAAAATATTGGAAACACTTGATATTTTAAAGGTCTGAGCCTCTTTTGATCTCTGAGAAGTTCAAAATGTACTTTTATTAAGCCTCATTCTCCAGTTAATTTCCTAAAGACACATTCTCTGTGTAGTAGAGTTTCAGGTTTCTCTAATGAATTAATTAGTTATTTCCCCAGTCACAATATTTACTTAAATTATTTGTGCATCAAAGCAGAGAAAAATGTATTCACTAGAATTTTATTTGAGAATAGCAGTGCATGTGATAATATGAATTACAGATACTATCACCCAGAAAGCAGATGGGTCACATGTAGTAAACAAGGACTTATGGACAGGACATTATGATGAAGAAAGAGCAGGAGGAAGAGGAGAAGTAAGAGAGAGGAAGAGTAAGTGGAAGGGAGGGTAAGGGGAGACAAGAAGGGAGAGGAAGGTAGACAGTAAGAAGATAGAAGAATGTTTTTCAGTGTGATTTCTTCACTGTGATTTCAGAATTCCTTTAAATCTACAAACAAAGTGTGGTTGACGTGTTGAGTTTCTTGCAGAAACAGGAATGAAGAAAAGTTTGGTATTAAATTAGTTCAGGATGCTAAATCTACTGACCAGTATGATTCTGGAATACAAATAAAGATCCACTAGATGTTTGTTAGACATTTCCAGAGGTCATGAGGAGGTCACTGGTCATTGTAGGTTCTGAAGTGGAGAGTTGACACCCTCTCTAAGGGTCAAGACAGTTCCAAGTGACATCTCAAGGTTACATTTGCTTTTACCCAGCAAAGGAATGAGAGCAAAATATCACGTCATCACTGGAACCTCCACAAAGTGGCTTGGCATGGTGGTAAACTTTCTAGTGTGCTTTATGAAGATGGTTCAGTCTGAGTGTCTCTTAGGATAGTTGTCTTCAAAATGTTTAGTAGAAACCTATAGTAATTCAAATATTGTATTTAAAATAATATTTGTGCTGTAAAGGAAGACAAGGTTTTTACCAACTGTATTTTCTAGAATCATTTCATTGCTAAACGACAGTGTTGTGCTATAGACTGAGAATCTCTTATCTCTTCTTCCTCAAAAATATCTAGAAGGCAGGTCAAACTATCCTACTTTCTCTGTCTTTTAATGAAATGAAATTTTTGGTTACACATCAGTTAAAAATAAACCCCTGGATCCCATAAACCCAGAATTACTCATACTTCAGGCATAACAGCAATGCTTAGAAAGTGGATTCTGAGAGATTTATTTTGGTGATACTAGGCCTGCCAGTTAGGATTCTAAAAAAAAAGACACACTCAAAAGTGTTTAATTGAAGAAATATTTTAAGGCTTTATATACAGAGGTGATGTCAGGGCCAGGACAACCAGCAAGGTATTTTCTCAAAAGCACAGGGACTAACAACAGCTAGAAATCATTATCACTACAAAGTCTGAAAAGCAAGGAGAGAGAACATTTCTGCTCGCAGACATTGATGAGACCTAGAGCTGTGGAAGAAGGGCCGCTTGACAGCACCTGTGGCCTTAGGGTCACAACGACCGCCAGAACTATAGCAAGACAGGGAGAGAACAATAGACATGAATATCTCAGTCTCTCTATGACCTCCCACTGGTGCTGTTCATTGGCAGAACTCAAAGATAAAAAGGGATCCTCGTTGAGTAAGCCATAGAGGTCAGTTTCCTAGTCCAGAGAAAAACAAACAAAAAAAAAAACCTGGAGAGTTAGAGAAATAGAAAATAATCAATATATAAAGTGAAGGATATTATTAGCATTGACTTGCTTTTTTTCAGTGATATGGGAACTTCTCGTTTCTTTTAAATATATGAGCTCTCTTCAGCTCACTTGGGTTTTAATAAGACTGGATAGAAGTATATTGTTTAGGAGGGGAATTTTTTAAATAACTTATAAAAATTATAAATTTCTAGTTGGCTTGAAGAGTCAGAATTGGAAATAATGTATAAACAGAAATTGAATGCAGGAGAAAATAAAAAAGAAAGGAGCCTTTTTCTACATGAAACTTTGAGCGTTTAATCACAGATTCAGGAGAGACCTCAGAATGTGTCCATTTCCTTTGTCCTACTTAAGAGACAAGACGACCTGACTGTGTTAAACAACTAGAGTTAGCGCTGTTGTGTCATACTTAGTAAAGGAATATACTCTTACCTGGAAATGCAGACTTGTATAAAGTTAATATCCCGACATCAGTGAAGTACTTTAGACACATTATATAATAAATTATTGCTTGATCTACTAGGTGTCTTTTTAGAAAAAATAAAGACATTTTTATTATCAGAATTTCACTTTTTCAGAAGAATAGTTATATTTGTGCATAAGTATAACCACTATACAACTTAAATATAAATATATTTTTCTCTTGGCTTTTTTTTTTTTTTTTTAAGAACAATGTTTTTTAAAATCCACTTCTGACTTTAGGTCTTTTGACCTTTTTTTTGAGAGCATAAATAATTCTTATATCATCTCATTCCTATATAGTTTAAATTATATTAATCATTATTAGAGTGACTATATAAATTTATCTCCCAAGCCTGAACCTATTTAAAAGTAAAAGTTGTCAAATGTAATATGCAAAATAGTGTCACTCTGGTTCACAGCTCTAAAATGAAGTCAGAAAGTTATTCTACAAAGGACTGCCTACATGTCCTGCAAACTTGCAAAAAAAAAAAAAAAAAGTAGGAACTTACCGTGAACTTTGAAGTGGGCTAAACTGCAGCAAACACAACACTGAAAAACAGCTGGATTTTGTCAATTCTGCAACTCTTGAATGGCAACCACTGATGAAGTGTAGACTTATTGTACTAAACCCAGCTTCCTCCACCAATGATAATTCTTTCAAAACAACTTGTATAATCACTGCTAGCTTTCTTTTGATTTTATCTTAAAAATTTCTACTCCTCTCCCTTTCTTTGTAATACAATTTGGCTTCTAGCAGAATCTGTATCTTCCTAATGGCAATTCCCAAGACCACAGTAAATGCTTTGTCTTACTTTTTGCAGTCTGGTCTTTCACCTCTTTTTGGTTGACCAAGGGGTTGCTAATATTACTAAAATTCTTCAATTTTTGAATTATTTATTGACTGATAAATACATTTCATTCAATTGGTGGAACGACAAAATGGTTCTATTCTAAAACTATTTTCCAAAATCAAAGTTCTAGCTCAAAAAAGTAAAAGTAGCATATTCCTATACACTTTTTTAAAAAAAATTTAAGCCTTGTGTTGGTCTTTTTTTGTGTTGCAACAAATGAATGGCTGAGGCTGCATAATTTATAAAGAAAAAAGGTTTATTTGATTCATTTATGTAGGTGGTACAAGATGCTTGGTGCCAGCACCTGCTTCTGGTTAGGGCCTCAGATCATTTCCACTTATGATGGAAAGCAAACAGTAGCCAGCATGTGCAAAGATCTCATGATGAGAAAAAAAAAGAAGCGAGAGAACGAGCAGGAGGCGCCAGCCTCTTTTCTGTTTTTTTTTTTCTTTTTTTAATTTTAGAGTTGTGGAGTACATGTAGGAATTCGCTACATAAGTAGATTATGTGAAGGTGAGGTTTGGACTTCTAGAGATCCCTCTCCCACCCTAGTAGTGGTCATAGTCCCCAGTGAGTGATTGTGTACCCCTTAAGCACTCCTCCTCCCTACAGTGCGCAGCGTCTGTTGTTCCCATCCTTGAGTCTGGGTGCCCAATGTTTAGGGCCCATTTACCAGTGAGAACATGCAGTGTTCAGTTTTTTGTTTCCATGATAGTTAGAATGATTGTCTCCAGCTGCATCCATGTTGTGGCAAAGGACATGTTCTTGTTCTTCTTTATGGCTACGTGGTATTCCATCATGTGTATGTACCACGTTTTCTTTATTCAGTCCACTTTCAGTGTCACCCTGGTTGGTTCCTCATTTTTACTATTGTGAATAGTGGGCAGTAAACATACACATACAGGTATCTTTTTGGTAGAGTGATTTATGTTCCTCTGGCTATTTTCAACAACGAGTTCTCATGGAAACTAAGAGTGAGAACTCACTCACAGGAGAATGACACAAAGCCATTCATGAAGAATCCAGCCCTATGAACCAAACACCTCCCTATTAGATGTCACCTCTTAACACTGGGGGTCAAATTTCAACATGAGACCTGGTGGGCCAAACAAATCATATCCAAACCATAGCAAGTTTCTTTCTATTGCTTGTCTGAATGTAAAAAAATTACATGAGCAGAATAATTCTTTTTAATTCAGTTTATATACTTTAATTAGTTTCTTAGCCATATTCATTGTTATTATTGAGTTTGTGACTGTTCTGAAGAATGTGGTTTTATGGTCTTATTTTTAACATTTTCATAAAATTGCCTGAACTTTTTTTTTCACAATTGTACTTTGGGGTTTATAAGTTCAAAATTAAGCTTGTGAACTGACTTGTTATCTGTACAAGAAGTTTATTTAGATGCAAGCATTAATGATAATAATTCATTAAGAAATAAAAATACCTGAGACATATGCTAAACTGGAGGAGATGTTAGGACAAAGGCATAAATAGGATTGTCCCAGGAAAACAAAAATTTATAATCATTCTAGAATTCATCAAATTAGTAATTATCTAAGATGACAAATAGACTAGTGTTCTTTATTCTTTGGTCATGTCCACATATCAAATCATATTCTGGAATGAGAGTCACATTGATAGTTTTTACTTGTTGATCATTAATGTTTGAATAAAATGGAGCATGCCAGTTTGAGATAAAGATTACCCCTAGGTTTGATGTCTGGAAATTTTATTTCCTTAAGCAAATGAACCTCTTAACTTTATCTACTTGGGAACTCAGGGCTCAATCAGTGCCCAAACTTCCAAGGTCTGATAAACTCTAAATTTCTGTGTCTATTTTTCTATTCAACAGTAATTTGGAATTTGAGTTGTTCATATCAATATTTTTAACAATCTCAATATGAAGTTTCTCAAGTCACAGATGATGTGAACTTAATTTTTGTTTTGTTTTGTTTTTTTTGAGTTGGAGTCTCACTCTGTCACCCAGACTGGAGTGCAGTGGCCGCTCCCGGCCACCACAGCCTCGACCTGCTGGGCTCCGGCGATCCTTCCGCCTCAGCCTTCCAAGCAGCCGGAATTGCAGGCATGCGCTACCACGCCCAGCTGATTTTTTTATTTATTGTAGAGATGAGGTCTCGCTGCCCAGGCGAGTCTCAAACCCGCGGGCTCAGGCAATCCACTCACCTCAGCCTCCCAAAGGCGCGGGATTACAGGACCACCGAGCCCGGCTTGAACTTAATTTAATTAGTGAAAAAATGATATTTTCCACTCACTTGGGGTTTAATCAGACACCAAAGTATTGTGAGAAATTTTGGAAGGTAAATTGTATGCTACAAGTGTATGTTTACTGCCCACTATTCACAATTTCAAGAGTCTTTGAAATTGGACTTGTTAAATTAATTCATTTAACATACAATTCTTCTAACTGCTGCAAATATTTACTTCAGGTCCCAAGTATGTATATTTAGTTTACTGGATTTATATTCATTCTGTCCTCTGTTACCATTTTATTTTTCCATTTCTAACATTTCTTATACTAACTAAAAGCATAGACATTAGTAATTCACTTAAGTGAAGCCACTCAGAATTGCTCCTATGTGGAAAAATAACCATGAAGACCAAAGAAAAAGAAAACTGAAAGAAATATATCTTTAAATCATTTTTAGACCTAGTGCCTAATTTTTATTGGTTTTGTCTCATATTTAATGTCTGATTTTGACTCTGGACATAAACTAGTGACTGGTTTTATGAGTACTATAATAGGGAAAGGGAGGATATATTAGTTATTTTGATGCTATACTGCGTAATGCATTATGATAAAAATGATTTTTTTAAAAAGGGAGGGTCTGGGGCTCTGGTAAAGAAGGAGAATAAGAAAAGAGATGGAATATTAAAAAGAGAAGATGAAAAAAGATATTGAGCTTTTTTTTTTTTTACAAAGAATGTGGGAGAGTTTTATAGAATTTTATCAACAATTTTCAAGTAGGAAGAAAGTTGTATGGATAGGGCAATGCAAAGAGAAATATTTTTCTCCTTGCTTGCTTGTTTATTTCAGATACCTGAAAATCTCAACATCAAGGAGTCATTCACTGAATCCGTATGACTTAGGATTTTCTAAAATTTCAAGTGGCAGAAGAGTCTCGCTTTTCAAACCTTGACAACCAATATTGGAATGGGATGCAGCTTCCCGGCATTTCTAACCATAGCTAAAAGTATTAGCATAAAAGTATTAGAAACAGAATAGGAAAAAGTCATAAAAATATTTAGTTTCTGTTGCTTTCACAGCCTCTTCAGTGTGGTTAGTATTTAGACCTATCCTCACTTGCTTCCTACCACCATGGGAATAATCTCTCTATATATATGATGTCTGCTTTAGACATTGTGATAGCAAGATGCTGGATTGATAAACCTCAGGGAAGCGGAGAAGGGTACCCAAAGGTTGAATGAGAAAGTTCGAAAGATAAAGTTGGCTACCTTCTAAATGTGGGTGACTGACTGGAGTATTAAACCATAATGAGAAAATGGGGCCAGGCCTGGAGATTCACACTGTAATCCCTGCAATTTGGGTGACTGAGGAAGACCAGTCTGGGCAACTTAGCAAAAGCCCCAGCTGTACAAAGATTTTAAAAACTCACTTGGCATGGTGGCATGCACCTGTAATTCCAGCTACTTAAAAGGTTGAGATAAGAGGTTCACTTGAGCCCAGGAGTTCAAGATTGTAGTGAGCTATGATCTCACCACCATACTCCAGCCTGGAAACAAAAGAAGAGCAAGACCCTATTTCTAAAAATAAAACAAATAAATAAAAATAAAACACAAGAAATTGGGTTCTTCAATTATCGACTTGACCTATTTTAATTATATGTAATTGTAATTTCGATTTTTCAAACTCTCAGTTTCTGATGTTGTATCCCAGTGAAGCCTGCAAGAGATTTTAGCACCTGAATTTTTTATATTAAAGTTCATGTTAGTGGTTATCTGCTCCAAGATGAAATTCTTGGCATTTCTAAAATTTAGTAATTTTACTTTAATAACATACTTAGTATTTTAATTTTATAATATTGAATTATAATTTTATTTTAATAAAAATGTTTAATTTAGTAATATAATATTTATCTTTTACAGAGGTACAAATGAAGAAAACCTTGTTCTCCTTCCTTCTTTCTCCATCCTTCTTTCTCTCTTTCCCTCTCTCTCTCTCTCTCTCTTTTCCCATAAGTCACTGTTTTTCTGGTGAAATGAATGAAATTCCAAAAATTATTGGATCTTTCAAAATAGCACAAATTATATGACTGATACATATTTTTTTAATTGCCAGAGCATTTTCATTTACTAAATGGGAAAATATGATTAAAAGGAAAATATTACATGCTACCTGATCAGGAACATTATGAACTACTCAAAACAACCATAGATCCTCTTGAAGGACTCTGGTATCCTTTCATCTGCCTCACAATTCAGTAGGAGTGTTATTGAATACTTAAGTGCCTGATTATTCTGATTCCTCCAAATGTTCTTTTTCCAAATATCATACCATTATTGGTTTCTGATTTAAATTTGTTATGATCAGATACTTTACTTTGTATTATTTCAGTCTTTTAAATTTTACTGAAATTTGTTTTCTGGTCCAGAATATGAGCCATGTGAACATGAAACTATTATGTTATGCTTTTGAGTGTTCTGTAAGTATCAAGTAGGTCTAGTCAATGGTGTTGCTCATATTTTTATAAACTTATTTTATGTGTGTATGTCTGAATAGTATTTACCTCTACTGGTGAGTTTCATACTTTCATATGCATTCCTGATAGTAATTATCATCCTTTCATTTCTGCTTGAAGAAATATCATTTTTTTTTTGAGTCAAAGTCTCACTCTGTCACCAAGGCTGAAATGCAGTGGCATGCTGCTCATGGCCACTGCAGCCTCGACCTGCTGGGCTCAGGCAATCCTTCCACCTCAGCCTTCCAGGTAGCTGGAACCACAGGCATGTGCCACCACACCTGTCTAATTTTTATTTATTGTAGAGACAAGGTCCCTCTATGTTGCTCAGGATGGTCTCAAACCCCCGAACTCAGGCAATCCTCTTGCCTCCACCTCCCAAAGTACTGAAATTACAGGCTTGAGCCACCACACCTGGCCAAAGAAATATCTTAAGCACTTTTTGTCAGACAAGCCTAGTGGTAATAAACTCACTCAGCTTTTGCTTATCTGTGATGGACTTTATTTCTCTGTTTCTAAAGAGCAGTTTTGCTGGGTACAGTGTTCTTGGCTGACAACTGTCTTCTGTCAGCACTTTGAATGTATCATCTCATTCTCCCCTGGCCTAAAAAATTTCTGCTGAGAAACCCACTGGTAGTCTAATGGAGATTTCTTTATATTTGAATTGATGCTTTTCTTTTGCTACTTTTAGAATTTTCTTTGTCTTTTACTTTTGGCTATTTAATTATAATTTGCCTCAAAGAGGACATCGTTGGGTTGAATCTATTTGGAAACTTTTTAGTTTCCTGGATCGGAATGTCCATATCTCTCCCAAGACTTGGGAAGTTTTCAGCATGCTTTCAGATTCTTTCTCTATATTGTCTTTTTCTGGAATGTTCATAAAGTGAACACTTGTTCTCTTAATGGCGTCCCATAAGTTCTGTAGGCTGTCTTAACTCTTTCATTCTATTTTCTTTTTTTGTCTGACAAAAAAAACTATATTCAAGTTTACAAATTTTTTGTTCTGCTTGATTTAATTTGCTGTTGAAGCTCTCTATTGTATTTTTATTTTATTGGTTAAATTCTTTAGCTCCAAAATTTTTTATTTTTTATTTTAAAAAATTATATTTCTCTCTTTGCTGGACTTCTCATTCAGATCATGAATTGTTTACCTGATTTCACTAAATTGTCTATTTTTATTCTCTTGTATCTCATGGAGTTTCCTTAAGATCATTATTTTGAATTCCTTCTAAGGCAATTGTAAATTTTTGTGTCCTTAGTGTCAGTTACTGGAGAATTATTATTCCTTTGGTGGTGTTGTGTTTCCTTTTTTTCTCATGTACCTGCATTGATGTCTATGCATCTGGTGATACAGTCAACTCTTCTAAACTTTACAGAGTGATTTTCATGGAAGAAGGCTTTCACCTGCAGACGGGCCTGAGGGTGCTAGTTCAGCAGGGTTCAGTGGCTCTGGTTCCACTTGGGTGCAGTGGTATAGTTTCCATGAAGCTTCTTCAATTGCTGTTAATGTTAGCAATGATTGTGGGTGCCTCAGTGATCTAGACTGCAGCAGTTGTGGCAGTGATGTTAGCCTCTCAGATCATTTGGGCAAGGGTTTTAGGGATCCTCCTTTTCTTATCTTCCTCACAGTGAGAAATCTTAGCTGAGGAGATCTCTCTTTCTGTTGGGTCTGACATGGTTCATAAGCAGCCACTGTGGCCATATGGATCACAGTAACACTAGGATTCAGGACACAGGTGCTCAGTGCATGAGTGAATGCTATTCTCCCACTGTGCAAGGTCTGTTGCTCTGATACCCTGGGAACTTGGGCCCAAAGGCATGGAATGTAGCTATGGTTCAAACTCTAGGGGACAGGGCACAGCACTGTCATGTCTCTGGGGAAGAACAGGTGTTCTGGAGGCTTAGGTCTCAGGGAGCAAAGCACAGGGCAATTCAAGACTCAGAGTCAAGAGGGCACAATGATAGGTTGGGCTCCAGCATACTGTGGTGACTCTGGACCCTAGGATGTGAGGCACAGCAATAGCCCAGGTGCAGCAACATTAAGAACCCAGGAATGGCAAGATGCCACTGTGACTGTGCGTGGGGGGTTGGGGAGTGAGCAGTACAGTGATGACTACATTCTCCAGAGAGGCAGGCTGCCTCAGCAACACAGATTGCAGGGGCTTAGTTCACTCTCAGTATACAGGGTGCTATGGCTGTTTAGCCTGGAGGGCAGGGTGTCACGGATCATCCAAGGCTCTGATTCCCTGGGGCATGAGACAGCATGTCTGCTTAGCCCCAGAAAGCCTGGATACATGAGTCAGTGGAGCCTCTGGATCACTGGAAGTGAGTCACTGTCTCAGCTGTGGTGCTAGGGATCCCAATTACTTAGGTATGCAGGAGACCTGGGGTCTTCCGGGGCAAAGTGCTGCCTTAGCTGTTGAGCCAAGAGGTGTGACTGCTCTGATGTGAAGGAGGCCTGATATCCATATGGGTAGGGTGTTGCCTTAGCTGCAGCACCAGAGGGGTGACTACTCTAGCATTTCTAGGTTCTATGTCTTTAGGGGTCAGACACCACTTTTGCTGAACCCTCAGGGGAGAGTACACAAGTGACTAGCATGGGGACATGGAGTAGTTCTCTGGTTGCTTGATTCTAGGGTGTAGGATGTAGCAGCAACTCTGCTCCAGGATGGCTCACTACTGAGTAGATGTAGCATAATAGTGGCTAAACCTCTAGGATGGAGAGAGGCAGTGGCTGCTGACTCTCAGAGCAGGATACACTCTAGCAGTGGCACCAGTTCTAAGATGACACGGAGCAACAATAGCAGCACAGGCCATAGAGGGACAGGCACAGTGATAGCTTTTTGGACTTCAAGAAGCTCCCTCAGTTGAGCTCAGGGTCTGTGAGAACTGCTAAGGTGTCCAGTAGTGGAGACTGCAGGTGGTCATGGTGTTGAGAGGGGTTGCTGGTGTCCTCTTTATTACCTTTACTTCACAGAGAAAAGTCCCTTCTTGTCCCCTGCTGATTTGACTAGGGGGATGGGATGACAGAGGTGAGGTGTTTCCTTCCCTTTTCTATGCAGTCATCTTGGATTTTTGTGCTCTACAGGATTTTGGCTACTCTTTTGCTATTTTCCAGTGTTCTCCTCTAGTTTCTTTGTCAAAATGTAGCAGTAGTATTCATTTTGTTGTTGTTCTTTTCTTTTCTTTTTTGGTGAGGATGAGGATGTTGGTAGGTTTTAGCCAGCCATCTTGCTGACATCACTCTTCTGATTTGAGACTTTGGAAAGGATGAGCAATCTGAGAGGGATTGAATATGAAATATTTACACCAATATGATGTGAATCCTTCTGCATTTTATTCTTCTGATATTTAAAGTCTTCTATTATATAAATTATTTTTGTTGTTGTTTTATATCTTTTTGTTGGTATATCATAGTTGTACATATTTTGGAGGTACATGTGTTATTTTGATACCTATATACAATATGTAATGATACAAATCAGAGTAATTGGAATATTCATCACTTTAATTTATTTTTTTGTATTGGGAACATTACAATTATTCTCTTCTAGCTATTTTGGAATATACAATCAATTATTGTTAACTATAAGTTTTATATTGTACTACCAAACACTAGAACTTATTCCTTCTATCTAATGATATGCGTACCTATTAACCAACTTGTCTTCATTCCCCCTTTTTTTTCCCCAGCCTCTAGTTGCCATAGCTTTACTTTCTACCTCCATGGATCCACTTTTTGTTTTTTTAGTTTCTGCATATGATTTCTGTAAATTACTTGGATCTATATTCTTATGACATGATTATTTTTGAGCCCCACGTCTCTGAGTAATGTCTTTTTTCTACAACACATTGATCTCACTTTGATACTCAACTCCTCTTTATTTCTATAACTGAAATCTGTCACATAAATAATTTGTATGGAGTTTCCTCAAAAAAATGAAAAATAGAACTATGATACGATCCAGCAATACCACTCACTGTGAGGTATATAACTAAAAGAAAGGAAATCAGTATATCAGAGAGATATCTGCACTCCCATGTTTATGACAGCATTATTCACAATAGCCAAAATATGTAATCAACCTAAGTGTCCATCAACAGATGAATGAATAAAGAAAATGTGGTCTATATACATAATGGAATACTATTTAGCCCTTAAAAAGGAATGAAATCCTGTCATATACAGCAGCACAGATTAAACTGATTGACATTAAGTTTAGTGAAATAAACCAGGTTCAGAAAGACAAATGTCACGTGTTCTCACTCATATGCAGAGGATCTCAAATATCTAAAAGGTTTAGGAAACTCCAACTGACACCTAGGTTTCAAATCATTTTGAATTCACACCCCCACCATGTGCAAAATATAAACCTCAGGTTGTTCAGTTGTATTTTACTATATAGTATATTAAATTTATAGATTTATTTGTGTGACTTGACATCACACTAATAAGACTTTTCTTTCTTAAACAAGGTACATATTTGTATTAAATGAAGAAGAAAACAAAAGTGTTGTGAAGTTTTCTTCTTACAGAATAAATTTATTACTGAGCATTTTCTCTCTTGTAGTTGCAACTATAAAAGGCACTATTTCCATTATATTTTTGTTATTGTTTAAATATAGGAGAACTATTAATTTTAGATCATTTTTATAAATAACAAATTGTCCTGAATCATAGTATTTTAACTAAATTCCATTACATTATAATAAATGGGCTCCAAAAATTTCAGCTCCATAAAATATGGGATTATATTATTGTAAGGTTAATGAAATATCTGACACAAATCTTTATAGGTAACTAGCTGGGAGTTGCAATATCCACTTGTAAAATATCTAAATGTATCCCAAATCCTCATGACAATTGCTATTCTAACTTAAACATCAACGGGGACTATTTTTAACCTCGTGGCTGGTTTATAGCATTGCAGGAGTGATTCCAAATCTCTTAGTTATTTGATACTCATTTTGTTAGCCAGATCTAGGAATACTGACCCAGGAGAATAATGAGGAGAGGAATTCACTTTGTTTTCTCTGTATCTTTAGATATGATTTTCTGCCATATTCATGCCTGCCCCTCTACTCCATGTCCTTTTACCCCAGAAGATAAGAATGTATAACCCCACATGAGAATTGGGTCTGGAAAGAGAAGTAGAACCAGTCACCAACCAGATAGTGTCTGAATCTGGATAATACTGGGTTACTTAATGACAGTTTTCTTTGCTGCAATTGGAGTTGTTTTCTGATTAAGTTTATGGCAATTATGAATTATCCATCATTATTAACATCCATCTGTGTTCTACACAGAATGGATTATCTTTATAGGTTGCAGAATATATACTTACATTTTATTTATTTGTTTTTTAATTTTCTTTTCTTTCTTTCTTTCTTTTTTTTTTTGCCATATTGTTTTAGTTTAGTTCCTCTGTCTTTTCTATTTCTCCTATTCTTTTCCCAAATATATTAGTAGATTCTCCTTACCTACTTTTCTACTTTATCTGGTCCTTCTTGTAAATGCCCCCTGATCTTAATGACTGGACTTTTAGCTACCTACAGGGGAACAATGGTAATGTAAAAGAGAGAGAGAAGAACACTAGAATTGGGCATTGATTCTATTCAAGGACTTTGTCTTCAATCTCTCTCTTTGGAAGTTTGCTAAAACCTTTCTACTAGATCTTACACTGTCTATTTGAGTGGTACCTTCAGATCCATGAAGATGTTAGATCATTTCCCCCATTTCAGAATAAAGCCACCAGTTTAACTCTACTAAGTCTTTGAATATATGATCAGAACCCTAAGTGCCCATACCATAAGAAATAAAATAAACAAGTGGGACCTCATCAAACTGACGAGCTTCTGGAAAGCAAAAGAAACCACCAAGAGAGCAGGGAGACAGCCCACAAAATGGGAAAAAATATTTGCCAACTGTATATCTGACAAAGGCCTAACATCTAGGATCTACAAGTGACTCAAACGTGCCGAAAGGAAAAAAACAGCCCCATTAAAAAGTGGGCAAAAGACATGAATAGACACTTCTCAAAAGAAGATATACGGGCAGCCAAGAGACACATGAAAAAGTGATGCTCAGCCTCACTCATCATCAAAGAAATGCAAATCAAAACCACATTGAGATACCACCTAACCCCAGTAAGTATGACCATCATTAATAAAAACAAACAACAACAGATGCTGGTGAGGATGCGGAAAAAAAGGAAGGCTTTTACACCTCTGGTGGGAATGCAAACTAGTGCAACCTCTTTGGAAGATAATGTGCAAATTGACCTTCCATATGTCCCAGCAATCCTCCTATTGGGAATATACCCAGAGGAACTCAAATCAGTCTGTGAAAAATATACCTGCATGCGCATGTTTGTTGCAATTCTATTCACAATAGCAAAAACACGGAACCAACCATGCACCCATTGAAGTTGAATTGGATTTTTTTTAAATGTGGTACATATTCACAATGGAATATTATGCAGCAATAAAGAAAGACAAACATATGGACTTTGCAGCAACTTGGATGGGTTAAGAGTCAATCATACTCAGTGATCTATCACTGAAACAAAGAACAGAGTACCATATGTTCTCACTCATAAGCGGACCTTGAACAATTATCAAAATACTGTAAGAAAGGGATTGGCAGTAGTGGGAAACTGCTAGGGGTGGGTGTGGGATTGGCAGTTGAGGGAAACTGCCAGGGGAGGGAGGGACACACCTCATCAAAAACAGTACCTGCATAATCAACATTTGTATGCCTAACCTTGAATTGTACCCCACATCTTTAAAATAAAATTTAAAAATTTAAAAAAAGAAAACATTCGCTGCATAACTCACTATTTTCCAGTCATTTTTTCCCTCATTTTCTCCTACCTTTGATTATGTTGGAGAAAATTTTAAAGCTTAGAGATTCTCCCCACAATCAATGTGATGTTTTTCAGCCACTAGGAAAGGGTATCCAGTGGTTTGAGGAGTGGTAGTTTCCTTTTATTCTCATCTCTTATTCTGCCACAGTTTAATTTATTATAGACAATTAGTTCTGGATAATTATTTCTGTGGTATTTCTTTCATGTTCTGCCAAGCCAGACAAAACAAGATTGTGACTCTCTTTAGCTTCTCATTCATCTACTCTTTAGTCATCTCCTTTGAGCTATCAAAAGACTTCAAAATTTTATCCACTCACTTTCTTCATAGTACAGTACAGCTTCTTCGTGCGCGTGTGCGCGCGCGCGCGTGTGTGTGTGTGTGTGTGTATCTGGGATGTAGAATTGATAGTAGGGGAATCTACATTATTCTTAAAATCTTCATTATATAAAGATACTTTTAAAAATTTGGGATTCATGGTCCCATCCTGTTTCTTATAAGAGTATTACTTCTGTAATTTTGGGTGGGTTCACTTTACTTCTTATTTTTATTAGTTTAGGTTCAAAGAAGGGAATTTCTCTTATTGTACATTTACCCTACCATGTGTCTTCATAAATCTTTTAATATAATTCAATATCTGGTAGTGATCAAGGGATCCCATGTTTCTTAGAGAATAGCTGTGAAAATGAGGTTAATGAACACAAATTGTAATGTGCATTATCTTCCAGTGTGAGAATTTAGATAATTGAAAAAAAGAGGCTGAGTAATTGAAATCCACCCATGCATTAAGGGTACTAAATGGATTTTAGTCATTACTGTCGATTTCTTCTATGACTAAATCTGCTACTGGTTTCATTGATTGTGCTAAATTCAGTATAAAGACAAAATTAGAGGTATGGGGGTCAGACAGAGAACAAAAGGACTATACAATTCACAGGTCTGGTAGGCACCGCTCCTCTGCCCTCCTCCACTCTGTGTTCAGATATATGGAAGCTGACCTGAGTCTTGAAAATGACAACTTACCCAGAAAGACATTCCACTTTGGAGAGAAGGAATCTTTAAAACAGGGTTTGTGAGAGACATAATCCAGGCAAAACTATGAGATGGGTGAAGTTTGTTGTCTGAGCCTCTTCATCCTTTGTTTCATGGATCACAGGTTTCTCAAGCTCCTCATGACCATTCATAGGCCCTTTGGCAAAACTTGTCAAACTTTTAACACTCTCAGGAATATATAACTAATGAAGGACCTCACTGAGGGGATATTCACATTTAATCTGGTTTTAATTCTTAAGTGAAAGTTGGATTGTGGAATTTTAGGTATCAGCAAGCTTATAAGAAAGTATTTCTTTTTACTTTGGGACCCCGTGGGCCCCTGAAGTTACATTATTTGGCTAACGCCTATTTTATTCTTTGTAAGACAAACCCTCAATGGATATTAATTTCTTTCCAGTTTTTCTATTCTGCTGAAAGTGGACAAAGTTTTGTGTACTCATTCAGCAGATATCAGCATATATCAACTTATTGATACTTGTTTAATGCAGCAGGGGAAAAAAGGTCAGAAATGTTTTTTAACAATTTATCATTTTACTGGTTTTGACTGGTTTACAGGTTATGTGAGCCCTACGTACTTTATAATTTTTTAAGGCTGCATACTTGAAAATATTAAAAATTAGCTAGAACATTAGCTATGAACTTACTTTGAATGTCTGCCAGAACTAGATAAAATATATAGAATCCTTCCAGAGTTCAACTGTTTTAGAACCTTTTCTCATTTTCTCACAGTTCTTGAACTCTAACCCGTGACCCTGGCTCAAATTTCAGCTGTGCTGTGGTATATAGTTAGTTCTCAGGATAAACTCTGACTATGGGTGATTTCAGATAATCTACTGATTATGTCTTTATGAAAAAAAGGCCTTTGTGTGGTTTTCCCAGCTTTCAAGGAGTTCTCTAGAATTCCTTTGTTTCTAAAGAAAGGGCTCAAAACTGCCTAAATTTCAGAATTAAATTCTTGTTGCTAGCCCTAGTCTAGGTGTATTTAAACCTCTTCTAGTTCAAGCTAGAAAGCATTTATACGTCCCTGTGCCAAGTACTGTCAAGTGCTATGAGGAAGACAAAAGGAAGTAGATTTCTTTCATGCAGTGAAACTTTGACAATTGCCAATGTCTGCTCATGGTTCTATGAATATGTCAGCCTTATAAATCTTGTATTACAGTGGGGATGAAGTACTAGTAGGGGAAAACAGGTAATAAAGAAGCAAACAAAGAAGTCAAATATAAAAGAAGTCCAATAGTCATAAGTACTATGAAAAAATAGGAAAGTGGGCATGTTAGGGTTAGCGGAGACTTACATGTTAATATAAGGTTGTTACAGGACACCTCACTGAGAAGGTAATATTTGATAAACATTTGAAGGAGATTTAGGGTTAAGCCACACAGACATCTTGGGGAAGATTATACTAGGCAGAGTGAATATCAAGTACATTTTTTCGTTCTTTCTTTCTTTTCCTTTTGTTTTTTTGAGGCTACATTTTTATTTTAAAGATGTGGGCTAGCCGGGCTCGGTGGCTCAGCCTGTAATCCCGCACCTTTGGGAGGCTGAGGTGAGTGGATTGCCTGAGCCCGCGGGTTTGAGACCTGCCTGGGCAGGCGAGACTTCATCTCTACAATAAAATCAAAAAATTAGCCAGGCATGGTAGCGCGCGCCTGTAATTCCGGCTACTCGGAAGGCTGAGGCGGAAGGATCGCTGGAGCCCAGCAGGTCGAGGCTGTGGTGGCCGGGAGCGGCCTCTGCACTCCAGTCTGGGCAACAGAGTGAGACTCCAACTCAAAAAAAAAAAAAAAGATGTGGGCTACAAGTCAGGATTAGGTATATAAGTGCAAGTGAGGTCTGGGCTTACCACTGGTCATCAGTTCCCCAGTTTAGGATTAGGTACCCTTAGCGACGTTATGTGTCCCGCATCCCCCCACCCCCGGGCCACCTCCCTCCTCTGGTAATGTCCTGATACTGCCATTCCCTTTTTTGTGGTACAGTGATAAATGTTCAGACCCACTTATGAGTGAGAACATGTGGTGTTCAGTTCTTTGCTTCTGTGACAGATCACTGAGTATGATAAACTTTAAATCCATTCTAGTTGCTACTTTTAACAAAATGAGAGTGAACCTAGTTTGTTTTAAGAAGTTTAGTTTCCACAGAAAGGATAAGAGAAGAGAATATAACGGGAAAAGATACAGAGAGCTAAGAGAATGGGAGATCTTGTAGGATCTCATAGGTCATTGTAAAGATTTGACTTTCTCTAGTTTGAGTAAAGTGGGAGCTGTTGGATATTCTAAATAGAGATCCAACATGTTATAACTTAGGTTGTCCAAAGGATTACTTTAGTTTCTAAGTTGAGATTAAATCATAAGAGAGTGAGGATAGAAACAGCATTTCTAGTGTAATATTCCAGGAAACGGATTATTAGAATACAGATTGTGGTGGTAGTACTAAAAACAGGGAGAGATGGTAGGATTTTAGATATATATTCAAGAAAGGTCAACAAGATTTGCTGAAGGGTAGGATATGGTCATGAGGGAAAAAGGAATTAAGGATGTGTCCAAGATTTTTGGCCTGCCTCTATTAGGGGATGAGTAACAACTGAGATGGGGGGGATTGTTGGGGAAACAAAGTTTGGTGAATAGCCAGGAGTTAAGTTAGGAAATATCTAGTACGAAAAAAACAAAAACAGCCGTCATCCGCACATAAATGGTAGTTAGTTCAGGCCCTCCAGATATCATCATTCAGACTTTTTTATCCTCTGACTGCTTGTTGGCTTTGGCCCATGGAAGTCACAGAGGAAAAAAGGAGAGAAAAGCAGGGTCGGGGAGTTTTGCCCCCCACTTGCTCAAGTCAGGCAACCCCTCATGTAGTGAAAGATCTCACTGGGTACTGATCACTGCTCCTTCCCTGGACCCTCCAAACCTGGATTTTCTTAAAATGTCAGCTACTCACTGCTACTGTCCTGGCTGCTTTATCAAAAATCTTTCATTGGCTCCCTTGATCCTGTTCACTCCATTTAACTCTCTTCAATTACTGCTTCAGAGTATATCAGCTGTTTCCCACCAGGACCCTAATTACATTAGTAAACTGGTAAAAATAGTTGTGTTCGCCGGCTTGGTGGCTCAGCCTGTAATCCTGCACTTTGGGAGGCTGAGGGGAGTGAATTGCCTGAGCCCGCGGGTTCGAGCCTGGGCAGCAAGACCTCATCTCTACAATAAATCAAAAATTAGCCGGGCGTGGTAGCGTACGCCTGTAGTTCCAGATACTTAGAGGGCTGAGGCAGAAGGATCGCCAGAGCCCAGCAGGTCAAGGCTGCAGTGGCCGCTCCCGGGCTGCAGAGTGAGATCCCAACTCAAAAAAAAAAAAAAGTTGTGTTCGAAGCCCTTCGATCCTGAGGCAAATCTACCATCAATTGGTGATTATTATTTGGTTCACTGATAATTATAATAACTCATTTCTGAAGTTATTATTGTTGCAATTTTTTATTTTTTAGATGTGGGGTACAATTCAGGGTTAGGTACATAAGTAGTCATCATACAGGTTGAAGTTATTGTTGCAATTTAACTTGCTTTATTTTATTGTTTTACAGCCAAGTGGGTTAGAAGCATAATATATGGAAGAAGCAGTTTAGGCTAACCATATGACTTTGGGAAAGCCATGTTATGTTGATGAACTTCAGTTTCTGAAGCAGACATAGTAATTACTGCCTCTTAAATATTAAGTAGTAAATTCTTAAATATTAAATTGGAACCCCAAAGTTTCTTAAAGAATGTTGTTAGAGGAATGCAGAGATTAATTGCCTACTTTGAATTTATTCTAAAGGTACAATACCAGTACCTAAAACCCACAAATGGGTTAGCTAGAGTTAGAAGAGATGGTTAGGGAAAAGGGAAGGCTATCAGTACTTGCATTGCCAAAATGTATGTCATTTTAAGCTGTTTTCAGTCTTTTTTTTTTTTTCCTATTAGAATAGTTTTTTTGGTCAAAGTCAAATGACTAAAGGCAGAAAACAATCTAAGTACTGTGGAATGACAGTCTAAATATTGACTGTTACCAGCATGTTTCCTCCAGGTCTCCTCACTAAAAGCTACATCTAGGAATGAGACACAGTCACGCAACCCTGTAGTTTGGCAGCTGAGCACCTCTGGATCTCTGGCCTTCAGCACCCAGAGGATAATTCTTAAATCTACACACTGTCTCGTGCAGCATTTTTACCCCTCCTCCTCAAATAATATCCAGTTACTGAGTGCTGTGCTGGGACAACCTGGGGAAATGCTAGAAGGAAACGCAGCTGAGAGCCACTGTGGTTTGACAGCTCTCCAGCTACTTTGAAAATATTTTGGCAAAAACAAGATTTTAAGTAAAACTGTTTCCTTTGGTAACATACCCAAAACTGCAGGTTTTACATTTTCAGTAGAATGATTTGGGCCAAAAGTCGAAAAAGAGAAAAAAAGGAGGGGGAAGGGAGATGTTCTTGAGGGAGAAGGTAGAATTTAAGGGTAAAGGGGAAGAACACTTTGCTTGAGATGCTGAAGTAAGGATAAAAGGAAGCATACTTAACATTCTCTGCTCATTATTTTCTCTCCTAAGAATTTCTCTCTGCCAAAACCTAACATTCTCTTTTGCTCTAAAATGTCTAGGAAAGGATTCTCTGGGGATGACTAGGCTAGGATTTGTGTTATTGCTTATTACAAGATGATCAATAGCAATTGGGGAGGCTCAAACCACCTTTATTTCAGGTCATACTACATTATAGCAGATGCAGGAGGGGGCGAAGTGGTTAGTATTCACTTCAGCCCATTAGTTGGTCCTTGGAGAATATGCTTATCTTTTCTTGCTTTGTTTTCTTCCTGATTGCAGCCATGCATAAAATCCCTCAGTTCTTGAAAATACCAGGCTCTTTCCTAACCCAGGACCTTTGTAAATACTGTTTTCTCTACTTAGAATGTTCTGTCCCCAAGCTCCACCAGTCTTCCTCAGGGCACCTTCCCTTATCCTCCAGATGATGTTAGCTTCATATGTTGTCTTTCTGGCTATCTTTATACATATGCCATAATTTCCATTATAAATTTTGCAAGGACTTGTCCTCCACTCATAGCCCCAGGGCCTAGCATATTGTGTGTGTTCAATTTAAAAGTATCTGCCAAGTAGTCTTCCTAAACTTGCCTTCATGTATCTTCTATTTCTCATTATACTTCTTTCCTAATAATCTATTCCTCCTTTTTTTTGTTTTCCCTTGTATTTCTCTCTTTTTTTTTCAGCATTATGTCTCCCTTCTCCATATTTAGAGGTCTTTCCTAAAGCAAGAGTTTGTAGAAAACATAGTATAAACTGTAGAATGCTAATACCAGAAGGCACTCTAAAAGTTACTTAATTAACCCCCCACCCAATTTTATAATTGTGCTTAGTTGTTGAAAGTCACATAGCCAGTTGGAAACAGAATTTAGATTAGAACACTGTAATTATGACTCTATATTTAGTCTTCTTTTCATTACTGTCACTCTATACAAAGTATTAGACAAAAGGGAGGGGTTCCAAAGTACTCATCATTTCTCTACAACACAAATTCCCTATCATCCAAGAGTATGAAGTCTCATTGGAGAGAAAAGACTGCATCCTGTGTCCTACCTAAAGAATTGCTATTGTAAGAGTAAAACTTAGGGTCAAGCTCTATCTTCAACTTCCCTCACACTCTAGAAGATCCATCTGGTCTTGGAGTGCTAAGGGGAAGAATCAAGTTTGATATCTAGTCCCTAAAATAAATGTTTATGTGAAAGAAAGTGAATCCCAAAGTTCAACACATTATTAAAAAGAGAAAATTACAAAGGAGACATGGCAGTTGCCATGATAATGATGATAATAGCAATGGCTAATATTTATTACTAGCACTGTTCTAGGAACCTGCCCTAAATGGCATGTATTTACTCAATTAATCCCCATCAATTCTGTGAGTTAAGTCCTATTATCCCTACTTTTCCAATTCGGAAACTGAAGCATAAAAATGTGAAATAATTGTTCAGTGTGCTTTGCTAGCAAATGAAAAGCTGAGTTTTGAACCTGAGCACTTATTCCAAAGCCAACACTTTGTGAAACACTTTAGATAAAGTTTTTAGTCCAGGAACAAAGAGTTGAGGTTTTACAACCTCTGTGAAAGATCCCACTGACATAACCAAGTTTTACTAGGTCTGAAATAATTTAGAGTCAAAACTTTGGGAATGGTGTGTCCTTCACAATTGTATGTCTAACCAACTAGTCTGTTCCTGAAGCACTTAACTGATTCTGAAACTTTTGTTTTATCATCCGTTTTCTTCCAATAATTTTTACTTGTTGTTAGTTCAATTAATTCAGGCAATAGAACTGGACTTACATGCTTTCTCACAAGCTGATGAACCTCCCAAGGGCATGACGGTTTCAACAGAAATGAAAGTCAAGAGGCTCCTCAGAAAAGAGTTTTGCTCTGTTTCACTGCGGCACTTAGAATAAAATACAAATATCACACTGTACAATCAAGACCTTGCTCATCATTTGATGTGATCTCCAACTACTCCTTCTGTTTCTCCCTGTGCTCTAGCCATTACAATACTTCTCCAGTGTGTTGAACTTACCAACTTCATCCTGCCCCATGGCCTGTGCTCTTGCTCTTATATTCTTGTTTCCAGAAAATATAGTATGAATAGAACAAACTGGTCATGACAGAAAGTTGTTTTATACATTGTTGGATTGAGGATATAAAGCAGAAAAGTCAAGATGAAGGTGATTTTTCAAGGCAGCTAGGGGCATCAGCTTTAAGATTAGGTCAGGATTATTTCTCCTTCCACTTACTATCTTTGTGTTCTTCTATGAGTTATTCAATCTCTTTATACCTAGTTTCTAGTACTTAACTCATGGAGATTCTTTTAAAGTGATTAAACTTCAAGTGTGTGTGTGTGTGTGTGTGTGTGTGTGTGTGTGTGTGTGTGTGTGTCATAGCACAACTTCTGGACCACTGCTAGTCTTCAATAAAGGGAAAAATACCAGCAGCAGCAGAGTGTGAATGGAATGAAGACCACTCTACTAAAGATTAAGAAGAAAATGTATCAGCAGGAGGTCTAAACCACACCTTAACAATCCAGAAAGATAATCCAGATTATACAAGTAACAGTCTTGGGTGAAGTTCTTTTAAGGTAAGTGATTTATAGGAGACAGGAGCATGAGGGAATGACATAGAGGGTTCAGAAAGAGGGAAAAGATAGGAAGAAAGCTGGAAAGGATATATAAGCATCAATTTATACTTTCCAATTGTTGAAGGGATGGTTTTCTTGTCAGTCAAAAATAATACCACATAACAGTGAGAAGATCGGATACTGGAATCTTTATGGAGAAAGGGCAAAAGGAAGTTAAAGTGGGAGCAAGGTGTTTTCCACTGCCCCTGAAATTCCATAATTACTAGGATAAGGATTAGTATTTTTCTAAAACCCAAGTCTGACTTTGTTGACAGCTGCTGCCTGAAGGCTTCTGTAGAAAAAGATTCTGAACTGTATTTGAACCCCACTTGAGCACATGAATAAAGAGCAGCTTCTTGTGGACACAGAGATCTTACTCTAAGGTCTGTTCTGCCTGTGAACCTGGTTCTGTACTTGAAATACCTCTCCAGCATATCATCCCACGACTGTAACTTTCCTGTCATTCAGGTCTCAGGTTAAAGATCACCACTCAGCAAAGCTGATGATTTTTTTTCTGTTCACTGAGAAAAGATTCATATATCCAGTTCTTTAAGAGAAATGTCAGATAATTGAGAAATAAGTGAAAAAGTGAAGATAGGAGAGGAGATGAGGAAGTTAACAAAACATTTCTATTTTAACCTAGTACAAAGTTTACTCAGGAGATTATTTATAGTAATTCTCATTCTTTTATGGAGCAATTGCTGACAGTTTTAAGTAGGAGTCTATGGCCAGCTTGTGCAAATGAGATGATAAAAGATTTCTGACCAAAAGTCAGAAAGTCATGAGTTTTGCAGTGTCTAGTTGCATTCTCCTTGAGGTAGTGAAATTTCTTACAATGATATTTGGTGAAATAGCCTTATCTGCAGTCCATTCATTCCTCTTTGAAATTGGTGCTGTGGTTTGAATGTTTGTCCACTCTAAAACTCATGTTGAAATTTAATTATTATTATAACAATATTAATAGGTGAAACTCTTAGAAATGATTAGGTTATCCTTCATGGGTGGGGTTGGTACCACTATAGGAAGGTGTATTTTGTCACACTTTTATACTGTTTCTTGCCTTCTCTTGCCCTTGCATATTCTGCTATGGGATGATACAGCAAGAATGCCCTCACAAGATGTAGGCCCCTCAATATTGGACTCCCCAACCTCCAAGATTGTAAGAAATACATTTCTGTTCATTATAATTTATGCAGTATTAGGTATTTTATTATAACAGCACAAGATGTACCGAGATACTTGGTCTGCAAAACCCAATATTGCTGTCTTTAGCAGTGGTAAAGAGGTCAGATTCAATGGTACAGTTTTCTTACATTTGAATTCAGTGAACAAAGTTGTATTTGGTAAACTTGGCCCTGTACTTATAACAAGAAAGTATTTGGTTTAAGTTTTGGATAATAATATAATGGAGTATAACTTTTAGGCAGAAAAAGTTGTATTAAACTATTACAAAGTTGTCCTTTTTGAATATGGAATAAATATGCATTAGACTTATCTACAGAGGACATTTTTGACACAGTTAATAACAAGCCTAAAAATATTCCATGTTCACGGATAGGAAGAATCAACATTGTTAAGATGTTCATCCTACCAAAGGCAATCTACAGATTCAATGCAATACCCATTAAATTACCAACATCATTCTTCTCAGACCTGGAAATGACAATACAGAATTCATATGGAAACATATATGACCACAAATAGCCAAAGCAATCCTTAGCAAAAGATACAAAGCAGAAGGTGTCACACTTCCAGACTTCAAACTTTACTACAGTAATCAAAACAGCTTGGTATTGGTACAAGAACAGGCATATAGACCAATGGGACAGGATAGAGATTCCAGAAGAAAAGTCTCAACTTCTCAATCAGCTCATCTTTGACAAAGCCTCCAACAACAACCACTGGAGAGAGGAGAACCTACTCAGTAAATGGTGCTGGGAAAACTGGCTGAACACATGCATAAGATTGAAAGAGGACCTCTACCTATCACCATACACAAAAATTAACTCTAAATGAATCAAAGACCTAAGCATAAAACCTCAAACTGCAAGAATCTTAGAAAATGCAGGAGATACCCTTATGGAAATTGGAACTGGTAATCAATTCCTGATCAAAACCCTAAGTGCCCATACCATAAGAAATAAAATAGACAAGTAGAACCTCATCAAACTGATGAGCTTCTGCAAGGCAAAAGAAACCATCAAGAGAGCAGGGAGACAACCCACAGAATGGGAAAAAATATTTGCCAACTGTATATCTGACAAAAGCCTAATATCTAGGGTCTACAAGGAACTCAAACGTACCAAAAAGAAAAAACAAACAGCCTCATTAAAAAGTGGGCAAAAGATATGAATAGGCACTTCTCAGAAGATATATGGGCAGCCAACAGACATATGAAAAAGTGCTCAGTCTCACTCATCATCAGAGAAATGCAAATCAAAATCACATTGAGGTACTACATAACCCCAGTAAGAATGACCATCATTAATAAAACAAACAACAGACACTGGCGAGGATGCAGAGAAAATGGAGAGCTTCTATGCTGCTGGTGGAATGCAAACTAGTGTAACCTCTTTGGAAGACAGTGTGGCGATCTCTGAAAGACCCAGAAATCAATCTTCAATAGAAACAAGCAACTCCCCTATTGGGAATATATCTGGAGGAACTCAAATCATTCTACAAAAAAGATACCTGCACATGCATGTTTGTTGCAGCTCTATTCACAATAGCAAAAACATGGAACCAACCATGCTGCCCATCGAAGCTGGACTGGATAAAAAAATGTGGTACATATGCACAATGGAATATTATGCAGCCATAAATAAGGACAAACATATGGACTTCGCAGCAACTTGGATGGATTTAGAGTCCATCAAACTCAGTGATCTATCACAGAAACAAAGAACAGACTACCATATGTTCTCACTAATAAGCAGACCTTGAACAATTATCATAATACTATAAGAAAGGGATTGACAGTAGTGGGAAACTACCAAGGGATGGGGGGTTGGATTGACAGTTGAGGAAAACTGCCAGGGAAGGGAGAGGCACACCTCATCGACAAGTGTACCTGCATAATCAACATTTGCATACCTAACCCTGAATTGTACCCCACAAAAAGAAAAAGAAAAAATTTAAAAATAGCAAGCCTAGAAAGATTTAAAGCTAACATCTCAGAATAGTCATTAATCAGCCCAGAGACCAAATTCTTCCCAGGTATTTTATCCAGATTTTATTCCTATTGACTTATTAACTGTACAGGGTAAGAGACTTTCCTAAGATCTAATCAGAAAATAGCCTTGGGTCTATAAAAAGCAACTTAGGTGTTCTTGGTTAATAGCAGGGTTTCTCAACCTCAACACTATTTTGGGCCAAATAATTCATTGTTGCGGGACACTCTCCGTGCATTTTTGAATGTTTGACAACATCTTTAGACTCTATCCACTAGATGTCAGTGACATCCCCTTCCTCAGTTTTAATAAACAAAAATGTCCCCAGATAGCCAAATATTCCCTGGGGAATAGGAAAACAAATTTTCCAGGTATATGGGATTTAGGCCCACAACCTTGTTTACCAAATTCAAACCTAAGGCTACTGTACCAAAGAATCTTATTTCTTTACTACTTCTAAAGATAGACTCATATGAGTCCACGGACATGATTTGTTGAAGATAAGTAGTTGAAGCAATATTAAACATATATATAACATACAGGCTTTATATAGCATAGCATAAGATCTTTGGAAAGCACATCTCTTCTGATTTTGACTGTACTTGATGCTTCATAACCTTTGCTAATTTTACTTTAGTTGCCTTGTCAAAGGGTTTCTAGATAAATAAGAACTTGGTTTACCATGACATTTTGCAGTTTACCTGCTTTAAGATTATTTATAGTTCTATGAAGTTAGAGGTCTTACAATCAAGTTTATCTGAGGCATATTTTTAGTGCTCAATAAAAGTTGAAATCCTTTAACCAATATTGCTGTTTTCTGTGTTTTAACCTTTCGAGTTCAATTATGCATTCAGAACATATAAAAATAATGAATAATTAAATGACCACTTTCTAAGCAATTCTAATTACCTATATGTATTCACTTTTAAAATGGTTGGATGCACAGTAAGGCTAATCTCGAAGCCATTTATAGTGATAGGTCTCAAAGTAAGCTTAACAACTTACCATAAGACATTATTAGGCTCTTATCATTGTGTGTCAAAAATTTTTTCTTCACATTTATATATTTACCTTTTAAAGTATGTTCTGCAGAGTATCAGTCTTCTCGTTCCTTAGGGATTCCAAATATGGTCTCATCAGACCAGCTGCCAATCTTGGTCACCACAAATAATTAACCCCACCATGAAGTATTTAAAATATGTAAAGGTTAAAAGATCATAAAAATGAGACCATATGTCCAAACATGCCACGTGTGCTCTGGCAAGAGAAATATACATGTTAAGACGAATCTTAACCATACTGCCAGAGAACTAGATCAAAACCAGGGCAAAAAGATTGTTTTCATATAAGCTAGGTATTTCCCTAGCACTAACTCTGAGGTTAGCCAAGATAAAAGAAGCTGATCTACCCATATTGGCCTGGCAAAGCCATCTTCTTTGATTAAAAAAATAAAAGGCCTAGAACCCTGTGTTTTGCAAGATGAACTGCCTTGATCCAAATCCTCGCTTCACAACTAAATCTGCCAACATCTTAATATGTTGGCAAGATACTTAACATCTCTGAGTCTCAATTTCCTCATCTATAAAATGAAAATGGTTATACCTTTCTTCTGGATCTTTTTGAGGATTAAACAAGATAAACTAAAAGTGTTAGAATTGGGGAGGGCACATGATGAAGGTTGTTGCTCCTATTAAGGAAAGAAATGTACATTCAGTCTTCTCAGAAATGCTAACATTTTGATGCCCACTCTTACTAGTTTCAGATTATGCTCCAAGACACTGGAGCTGGAAAGATGCATCCATTTTTGCCAAGTGGTTGCACCACCAAGGCCAGCCTCCATCTATGACAGACCCAGGAGGAGCACATATAACCAGAATCTAGTTATTTACAAGACTGTGTGCTCCCTGGGTGGCCATCTGCACCCGTGTGAGTTTAATCTCATTGATGGGAAATAGCCAAAGGAATCTTCTTGAATATTAGCATCAGGAACAGCAGTAAAAATAAATGTTGGGGTGTGCAGTTGATGGCGTCAATCCATGCATTGTATGTATTCAATTACTCAGAAGAGCTTGTATCACACTTATTTTGGTTGAATGAGTAGACTGTAAAACTGTCAATAATAGGAAGGCATTACTTTGAAATAACTAGTATTTGGGCTTATCCATGTCACACCTGTCATCCTTTAGAACCAGTTGTCTAATGTTGATTATACCACTATGTGTCAACATTATTAAATTAAAAATTCTTGTAGCAGAGCATGGTGGCTTGCACCTGTAATCTCAGCTACTTGAGAGGCTGAGGCAGGATCATTGCTTGAGGCCAGGAATTCAAGAACAGTCTAAGCAACATAGCAAGATTCTGTGTCTCAAAAAATTTTGCCTGCATGTTGATGCGCACTTGTAGTCCTACCTGTTCTGGAGGCTAGTGCAAGATATTTGCTGGAGCCTAGGAGTTCAGGGTTACAGTGAGCTAAGATCATACCACTGAACTCCAGCCTGGAAAGCAGCACAAGACTCTGTCTCAAAAAGAATACAATTGTTAGAATAAAATTGTTTTTAAAAATTCACTTTACTATTTAGCTACATGAGTGATAAATAGTTTAAATGACCCTCAAGGGAAAAAAATGTAGTTTTTCATTCTTTTAATGTCTTTCAGAGATTTAAGATATTTCAGACATACAAAAATGTATGATGACTAATTCAGTAAACTTTTGTTAAGAGTGAAAACCTTTAGGGGTCCCAGCTTTAATCTGGGGTCTTAGGTCTAACTCCACATCTTGCTACCCTTTTTAAGACCTTTGTAATACCCAAACCTCTGAGCATAGAGATTGTCAAATGCCCTGAAGGCAGCTAAAGATTTGCGTCAGTTTTCCATCCTACTCTCTTTGTGAGTTTAAATGAACCACATATTTTAAAAGATGTATAGAATATTTTTCTCAGCACTCTGTTTATAATGAGAGGATCTTTTTTTCTAGATATCTAGCCACTTCCATTTTCTAAATCTAAATGTACTCACTATTATGAGTTTGAAATGTTTTAAATTTAGTTTTATTTACATATTTGTCTCTGTCTTCACTGTTAACATCTGAATGCAAATAAAAACCAAGTGACCAGAACACAATTGGTATGCATTAAAAATTATTGTAAGAACATGCAGATTCCCATGGTACAGAGTAATTTATGTATTTGAATGTATTTTTAATACTTTCAAATAATAACTAAAGGCAAATGAGCCAATTTTGTTGTCATTCAGTGAATGTGAACTCTGAACTAAACTACCATATCCCTTTTCAAAAACCTTCCAGGGTATTTCTCCAATTTATAAATTCCCCCAATCTAGTATAAATTTTTCTTAGACAATTCAGATATTTTAAGAGAGTGGAATGTGCGTGCTGGCAAATCCATTTGGCCCTCTCTCTCACCTAAAATATGTTGAGGTGATGAGGAAATTCAGTCCCCCTCCCTCTCATTTTTATCAAAATGTAGAGTTCCAACACTTTTCTTACCCAAGTATAGTGGTTAGGCAATCAGTAAATGCTGAATTGGAGTTTTCAGTTTCCCAGGATTAGGGCTTGGATGAGCCCTGGGATATCACCAGGTGTTATGTCTAGCCTAGGTAACCATCCTTGATAAATATGATGACTTACACTTCTCTGGGTGTACTGGTCAACTATAGGCTAATACTGTCTGCCAAAGTCTCCCTTGAACACCTGAACTCCAGCTCTGACACCACTGGTCAGCCTATTCAGATATTGTGGGAGAGGTTTTGGGGAGGTATCATATTCAGTTTCAAGATGAGGAAACTGGGTACAAAGAGATCCATTTTTCTGAATTCAAATAGTAAATTATGTAACCAAACTGACTACAAAGCTCATAATATTTCACTATGCTACATTGCACATATAAAAAAAGAATTGAGCTGATGATCAGTCATATGATAACTGACTTTGGAGATATTTTAAGTGGTTAGGGTTGTGCTGACTTTTAACTTTTGCTTCCGTTGCCTAATTTTTTCCAGAATATAAGTGTTTGCCACTTGTCATTGCCACAGTCATGGCATGCTCAAAACTGAGTACACTGGGTGTCACAACCATGTCAAAACTAGCATGTATACAGTACTATTTCCTGGGTTCAGGCTTAAGAAAGGAACTATTCTTTTAAAATACAAGCAATTCTAAGCTAGTGTGAATTTCTGCAGTCAAACCGAGTAGCATTTTTATGACGCTCAATGAGGCTACCATAATTTCAGGAAATGAAATTAATTTCATTATAGTAATATCTGAATAAAGTAAAATTAGAACTTTGTGATGCATTAATCTTGCTGTTTGTCATTAGCCTTTGACACAAGCTTCTTCAACTCTGCCTATAGAAAAAGACCAAATTATGAGAAGTCTGTTAATTCAGACCAAGACCCCTCTCATAGAATCTGCATTATTTGAATAAAGATTTGATGGAAGTATCCCTCTGTAATGTCTATTAAAAAATAATCTTCTTAAGAAAATAATAATATAAACAATGTCAAAGAAAAATTATTTCAATGTTTAAGGTAACATACATTTTTAAATATTTTAGACTCTTCAGTAACAGTATAAATTATAAAATATAGCTATGAGATCTATTTCTTAAACCAGATCAACAAAAAATTTCTACTGATAAATACTTCTGATAATAGTCTAACTACATTCTTTTTGTTACAGTAAGTCCCCTACCTATGAACCTTCAAGTTGTGAACTTTCAAAGATGCAGACATGCTTTTGCATGTCCAATCACATGAGTTAGTTCACGTGTCTGGCATAGACTGTCAAGTGCATGCATCCTCACCCTCTACAAGTGGTTGTGCTTTTGTGTACTTCACTCTACAGTATAGTACTGAGTAGAGTACAGTAGTACAATATCTTTATTTCAAGCTCAGGATGTCTGAAAACAAGCATAAGCTGCAGTGATGTAGCTGGTACTGCTAAGAGGTGGGAGGTGATAGCAATGGGAGTAAAAGTGAAAATAATTGAGAGTGGAGCAGGGCAGAAGCTGTTAGATGTCGCTCGTTCCTATAACATGAATCGTTCAACCATCGGCAAGATTCTAAAGAACAAGGACAAGATCATGGAACATGAAGTCTCCTGGGCTGATGATGTAGATAATAATATCAAAGAATCATGGGAAAGTGATGGAGGAGATGGAGAAACTTTTCAGTGTGTGAATGCAGGGTCAGCATCAGCATTGGCTCTGCTCAGCTTAATGTTGATTCAAGAGAAACCTAAGAGCCTGAAAAAAGCTAAAAGCTGAAGAAGAAACATGGTAAAGAATCAGAGGGTGCATCTTTTAATGCCAGCCCTGGCTGGTTTCATCTGTTCAAGACTAGAGCCAACCTTCACAATGTAAAAGTAGTGACGAAGCAGTGAATGCAGACACGATAGCTGCCCATGTATTCCCTGAAACACTTTGAGAAATTATTGGTAAAGGAATATATTTTCCCAAGCAGGTTTTTAATAAGGATTAAACAGGACTGTACTGGAACAGGATGCCAAACTGAAGTTACACAAGTATGGAGGAAAGTTTATGCCAAACTATAAAGCAGCAAAGGATAGGCTAACACTGTTGTTTGGTGGCAATGCTTCTGGCAGTATGAAGCTGAAGTCTCTATTAGTTTATCATTCAGAGAACCCAAGAACCCCAAAAACATAGCTAAGAGCTCTCTTCCAGTTGTGTGGAAGAGTAACCCCAAAACCTGGGTTATACAGACCATTTTCCAGGACTGGTTTTTCCACCACTTTATCCCAGAGGCAGAGAAATATTGCTTGGAGAAGGACTTTGCAGTCAACATTTTTTGTTGCTTGACAATGCTCTGGGTCACTCCCCATTTATGGACAACTTTCATCTCAACACACAGTAGTGCATCTGCCACTGAATACTATGTTACAACAACAGATGCTGGCAAGGTTGCAGAGAAAAAGGAAGGCTTCTACACTGCTGGTGGGAATGCAAACTAGTACAACCTGTTTGGAAGACAGTGTGGCAATTTATGAGAGAACTAGAAATTGACCTTCCATATGACCCAGCAATTCCCCTATTCAGAATATACCTAGAGGAACACAGATCATTCTACAGAAAAGATACCTGCACACATATGTTTCTTGCAGCTCTATTCACAGTAGCTAAAACATGGAACCAACCATGTTGCCCATCGAAGCCAGATTGGATATAAAAAATGTGGTACATAGACACAATGGAATATTGTGCAACCGTAAAGAAAGACAAGCATATGGACTTCGCAACAACTTGGATGGATTTAGGATCAATCATACTCAGTGATCTATCACAGCAACAAAGAACAGAGTACCATATGTTCTCACTCATAAGCAAAACTTGAACAATTATAATACTACAAGAAAGTGGTTGGCAGTAGTGGAAAACTGTCAGGGTGGGAGATTGGCAGTCGAGGGAAACTGCTAGGGGAGGAAGGGGCATACCTCATTAACAAAGGTACCTGCATAGTCAACGTTTGTATACCTAACCCTGAATTGTACCCCACATCTTTATAATAAAAAAAGTGAGGAGACAGCCCACAGAATTGGAAAAAATATTTGCCAACAGTGTATCTGACAAAGGCCTAACATCTGGGACCTACAAGGAACTCAAACATGCCAAAAAGAAAAAAAACCCTATTAAAAAGTGAGCAAAAGATATGAATAGACACTTCTCAAAAGAAGACATACTAGCAGTCTACAGATACAAGAAAAAAGGTTCAGCCTCACTAGTCATCAAAGAAATGCAAAGTAAAACCACACTGAGGTACCACTTAACTCCAGACAGGATGATCATCATCAATAACTAAAAAAACAACAGACGCTGGAGAGGATGCAGGGAAAAGGGAACACCTCTACACTGTTGGTGGGAGTGTAAACTAGTACAACCTCTGTTGAAAACAGTGTGGTGATTCCTAAAAGACCTTCCATATGAACCAGCAATCCTTCTTGAATATACCTGGAGGAAATCAAATCATTCTACAAAAAAGATACCTACACATGCATGTTTCTTATGACTCAATTCACAGTAACAAAAACATGGAACCAATCATGCTGCCCATCTAAAGTTGACTGGATAAAAAAATGTGGTACATATACACAATGGATTATTATGCAGTCATAAAGAAGGCCAAAATTATGAACTTCACAGCAACTTGTATAGACTTAGATTCTATAATACTGCGTGATCTATCACAGAAACAAAGAACTGAGTACTGTAAGCTCTCACTCATAAGTGGACCCTGAACAATTATCGTAATACTATAAGAACAGGATTGGCAGTAGTGGGACACTGCCAGGGGCGGGGGAGGCACACTTCATCAGTAAGGTGAAATGGGGTCCAAAGGGAGGCCCAAACTCTACCTGTACAATGACCATTTGTATACCTAACCCTGAATTGTACCCCACACCTTTAAAATAAAAATAGTGTCATAAAAAACTTATATTATTGAAACTTTCAATGAAGCATTTATAAAATTGGAGAATAAGCTGACAATTATTTATTTTGATCTGCAATGTGCTTATCTACATGACTATGTCACGTTTAAGAAACTCATGTTATTAAAGTCCTGGAAAATCAGACAAGCTATTTTCTCAGTGGTGCTGAATTTGAGTGTTTGTGAATAAATTTATTTTCCAAATAAAAATTTCTTTTTCTTTTCTTATTTTTTTAAAGCAAAAAGGATTTGATGTGGTGATTGATTACACTGGTGACAGAAGTACTGAAAAACTCAATGATAAATGAATATTGTACCATGAAGCAACCCAGAGATTAGCAACAACAGGAAGGCAACACTCACCCTCCCTATAGAGGGACAACTGAAGGCCAGGGAAGAGATGTTACCCAGGCCACAGAATGAGAGATAAAAAACCATGACTACTTACACCCACTGGCCAAGCTTCCTCTAGTGCTTCCCATTGACCACGTGCAACTGAAAAACCAGCAAGTTAAAAACTGACTAAAAAATTTTTAAAAGCCTGATTTGTGACTTTTGCTAGTTTCTATAGCATAAATAATTTCACCTGACCAATTTCAAGTTACTACTAATGTGAAGTTGAGAAGAGAAGCAAAATAGCACACCATTATGTAGTGTTTCTCTCACATTATAGATATAATACTATAAATAACCTCAAGAGCAGAGATAGTAAAAAGGAAAAAAGGTAGTAAAATAATTAGGAAATGATAAGTATGGGATATATATTACCTTCACTTTTTAATATGCAATAATTTATGTTTGATAATTTAATTTTTAAAGATAATCCAAACAAGCATTTCAAATGTCTCCTTACATATATACAAATCTGAGCCAGTTACAAAAACAAAAAACAAAAAAAACAATAGCATATTGCCACAGCATCTCTGCAATTTACATTTTAAATTTTTCTGATCTTATTGTGTGGAGTCTTCTGAGAGCTCAGACTTAAACACTTCATGGATAGCAGCACAAGTATCTTGTACAGACATCTGGCTGAGTTTTGCGAGACTGGGAGAAAGAACTCAAACAGGTTTTTCAGAGCACTGCCATAGGGAAAACAACCAAATTCTGAAGCTGAGAATACAAGCAGAGAAATGAAAAATGTAATAGAGAGTGTCAACAGCTGACTTCATCAAGCAGAAGAAAGAATCTATGAAGTTAACAGGTCATTTGTCAGGGAGAAGAAACAATGAAAAAGAGTAACAAAGAAAGCCTATGGGGTTTTTAGGACACCATCAAGAGAGGCATTATAATGTATCAGAAAGAAGAGAGGGAAAGAAAGGTAGACAAAGCTTCTTTAAAGAAATAATGACTGAAATGTCCCAAATAAGAGGAGAAGTATGAACATCTAGGTACATGAAATAGAAAAGTCTAGATCAGATTAAACCCAAAGAAGAATTCACCAAGACACATTATCAAACTGTCAAAAAACAAAGACAGAATTTTGAAAGCAGCAAAAGAAAATATTTTCTCATATGCAAGGAAATCTCCATCAAGTTATCAGGAGATTTATCAGCAGAAACTGTGTAGGCCTGGGGAGAGTGGTATGATATATCCAAAGTGCTAAAAGAAAAATAAACTATCTACTAAGGAGACTACCCAGCAAAACTGTCCTTTAAAAATGGTGGTGAGAAGAAGACTTTCCTAGACAGACAAAAGCTGAGGGAGTTTATCACTACTGAATTTGTCTTACAAGAAATGTTAAGGGAAGTGTTCAAGCTGAAATGAAGGAATATTAATGAAAAGCATGAAAGCATATAAAAGTAAAAAAAAAAAATTCACTGGTGAAAGTAAGTATTTAGTCAAATTTAGAATTCTCTAACACAGCTTAAGTATCCTTTATCTGAAATGCTTGACATTGGAAGTGTTTCAAATTTCATATTTTTTCAGGTGTTGGAATATTTGTAAACACACAATGAGACATCTTGGGGATGGGACCCAAGTCTAAACACAATATACATTTGTGTTTCACACATACCATAAACAGATAGCCTGAAGGTAATTTTATGCAATATTTTAAATAATTTTGTGCATGAAACAAAGTTTGTTTGCACTGAACCATCAGAAAGCAAAAGTTTCACTACCTCAGCTACCCACATAAACAATCTATGGTTGTTTATCATCACCAATATTTCTAACTCTGGATTCATTCACACCTAGTAGTTTACAGTAATATATATATAATTAATATAGGGAAAGAATAATGTGTTCAGGGTAACTAAGCAGCACAGTAGCATCACCAGAATATCTATATCAGCTCTTAAACAACAGCAACAACATCCAACATCAGGCTTTCAGTCTCCACCTACTACATTATGTTTTGATTAAAAGGTTACTATATAGTAACCCCATTGGTGGTCCTGAATATACTGCATGTTGTGCATATACATTTTGACTGAAACTTATCACATGAAGTTTGTCGGTGACCGGCACCGATCTATGAGGGAGGGTTGGACCCGCACCGGAGAGTCAAGGCAGCAAGAAGAGACCACTCGGGAGCAGTTCTTCTGGGATCAGTCTGATCAGGACTGAGTCCAAATTTTATTCAGACTCCTTCCAACTTATATACCATTTTCTATACCCACCAGCAGTGTGATAATTACTTGCTGGGGGCATACAAATTCCATGATGTATATCGCGCTTTACAAACTATGCATCACAAGACCATAATGAGATTGTCAAGTTCCAAGCACACAATTACAAATCCATGATGCATGACGTGCTTCACAAAACTTACATTAAAATCACAGGTGCACAATTTCAATACAGATTGTACAAACTGTTTCCCATAATGTTCAATAAATCATTCATGTTGTACTCTTTGTTCTAAACTCAGATTAATACAAAAAACAATTTCCTAAGTTAACTCCAAGTTTAATGATTCCTAATATTTTCTAATGATTAATATTATCAACTTAACATTATACTATAATCTATAAGTTTACTTAAATGACTTAATTGTTAGTTATACTATTAACCTATTATGATTTAACGTAATGCCTTATAGTTCTATAACAATTAATTCAAAACTTATTCTTAAGCTACAAAACTTTACCATGACTTATATAAATTTTATATGTCTAAACTTTAATTTTTATATAATCTGATGATTGAACTTTAATACTATGCTATATCTTATTAGGCTAATACCTTATCATTAATTCTTTCATAAATCTTATGGTAGTTGTCATACTCTTGAACAAGGAAATGTATGGTTGCCATGATGATGGCCACGAGCTGAAGCAAACAGAGTTTCAGCATGTAATGAAACTAGAAAAACTTCTGCCTGGCTAGAGGCAGGGCAATAAAACTATTATGGTAATTTAGTTTCTAATCTTAGCTCTAGGAGAAACTGCTTTCGGGAACAAAAGCTGACTGACCAGTCTACCAGGAAATAGAAGTTTAAAAATGTCTTGAAAAAGGAGTACAACTTAGAAAGACAGAGAAAAATAATTCTGCTGTGCACTTTCCATCAGGCATATTGATATTTACTTAAAAGTTTTGCATCCTAACGTAAGTTTTGTTGCCATGTATGCACACTGGTCACTATTCACACACCAATATTATAGGTATTGCTTGTCAGAGGCGATCTTTCAGATGGGCCTTTATAGGCCTCAACTATGTAGCTATAGATGTTGGCTCCCAACAGAAGTCAGGTGTGGAATTTTTCACTTGTGGGATCATCCTGGTGCTCAAAAATGTTGGAGTTTGAGCATTTTGGAATTCATATTTTCTGATTATAAATGCTCGATCTGTACTGTAATGGTGGTTGATTTGTACATTACTTATAACTCTAGTATAAAGGTGAAGAAACAGAAAAATTAAAAGTAAGAATAGCTAAAATAATTTGTCAGTAGATACAGAACATAAGATGTAAATTTTGACATCAAGACATGAAGAGTGGAGATCGAAGTGTAGAGTTTGTATATTATTGAAGTTAAGCTATTACCAGTTTGAAATAGACTGTTATAAACTAGATGTTTTATGTAAACCTTATGGTAATTACAAAGCAAAAACCTATAGTACATACACAAAAGAGTAACATAAAGGAGTCAAAGGATACTGCTACAAAAATCTTCAAATCACAAAGGAAGACAACAATAGAGGAAGAAAGGAACAAAGGATCTACAAAACAGCCAGAAAATAATTCAAAACATGGAAATATTAAGTCTTTACTTATCAATAATTAGCTTGAATATATATGAAATAAATTCTCCCATACACTGTCATTCTGGAATTTGCTTTTTGTTAAGAATTCTTGCATCCAAGTCGTTGGCATTCTGGACTTTGAAGAGTCAAACTAGATATTTAAAAGTCAATAAAAAATGATCCTCTTCAGGGTCACCATTTAGGGGAAATCTAGCTTCTTATTGAGTTCCTTACATTTGTTTTTCAGCAGATATAACCCAAATTTTGTACCACAACTAGTTCACCTGCCAGACAATCAGCAGGCTGGCAAAGGCTGGACATTCTCAAGTGATAGAAGAAGTAACGAAAATTAAAGAGCACACAAAGTCTGATGTTTTCCTGCATGCTTTTCTTACCATAGGCACTTAAATAAAAATAAAACATAATTACTGAAAGCTATCACAGAACGATTTGCTGAGTCACCGAATTAAGGTGTTGTTTTGTAAGAGACCTGTTTATTTCAGAGGACTGTTAATTTTTAAAAGAGATGTTACTATTTGAATCCAAGTGGAGTTTTTTGTCCATTTATATATTCAAACCTAAGGCTATGTCAAATAGCAGTTAGTTTTATGTCCGACACAAAGAAATTGTAAGAAGGAACACAAAGTTTAAAGGAATTTTGAACTTTATCAGAACTCCAAAGTTAAAGAAATCATGTGCTAAAGACACTGCAAAATATTTTTAAACATGGGATCGACATACATGTTTCATCCTGGTCCCTCTATTTAGTATCAGTGTGATTTGGGCTGGTCACTTAATGTTTCTGATTTCCAATTCCCTCATCTGGGAAATAAGAATAAAAATGTGTGTCGTTGTATCCCTTAGGTCATTGTTGAGAGACAAAATGAGATCATGTCTGGGAAAATACTTCTAAATTATCAACTGATTTTCTATGGAAGAGGATGGCCAAAGAAGGATGCACTCTTTCTCTGGAATTATGCCAGAGGTCTTAGAATGCTAAGAAATGAAATCAGCCTACTTCCCTGTCCTCAGAGACTCACGTTTCTGCAAATAACTCATAAAATTAATGCTCCACTGAAAATAAAATCTTATTTGAGAAGTATAAGCATTTAGAAACCCTTTGGAGGCCAAGGGTGTTTTCTCTTTCACAGTGCTGAGAACAACATTCACTCCTGCAAAACACTCCAAAGTCTCACATCTTGAGACTGTAAGAGTATTTTTTTTCTTTTGATTTTTTCCCTATGTCCATGCTTATTAATTATTCTCTTCTGCCTAAGTCATGGGATTCTGTAGCAGTCATCATGTTTATTGTGGTCCCTTCACATGTGATGCTCTGAGCCTTCTAAATACTAGAATTTAATTAAACAAAGCTACTTATACTATAAAGATGTGCATTCTGTCAGAAAATCTAAATTATAGAATAACATAAGAACTGACACCAGAAATTGTTTTCTCTGATGATTCGTAAGAATTTTTAATAATGTGTACCTTTTGTAAAGGGAAATCTTCAGCAGAACATCATTTATAAAGTAGATTTAATCAATCCTACCATATTTGAAGAAGGAAGTGGAACCCTAACATATTACTCAGTTATCTTGATTTTTCGTTTCGTTTCATTTTGTTTTGTTTTTTGCAGATACTACAATTCCTGTGAACTATTTGAAAACCACCCTATCTAGTCCAACTTGCCCTTTTCCAGTGTTTTAGTCTCTTCTGTAATAACTGCCAATGGGTTGTTCAGTCTTTCAACATTTCCACTGATGCCTAGAAAAGTCATTTTAATTTTGAATAGCTTTAACTATTTATGAAATTCATTCTTATCTTTTGATGGGTTCTTTATATAATTTCTATTTGGTATTACCCAAACCGAATTTGACTGTGTTCTAGTCCATGTAGGTATTTGAGTGAATGATCATAATCCTCTGAAAACATTTTTTAGAGACTAAACATCCCTGATTCTTCCAACATTCTCATGATATCAGAATATATGGGCTTAATCTCTTTATTCTAACTACATTCCTTTGGACATGCTTCAGTTTGTCAATGTCAGTTTTAATTTATGTGCCCAAAACTGTAAAAACTAATTCCTATGTTGACTGTAGCCATCAACTCTCTCATTTTGAACATTTTATCTCTGTTAATACAGTATATCATTGCATTTGATTTGGGAGAAACTGTGAAGCTTAACCAACTCCCCAATATCATTCCACTGCAGAACCACATCTCCCATGTATGAAATTATAAAATTGTTTTTATGACTTTCATGCTGTCATTTTCCTTTGCTGTGGCTCATGAAATCAATCACATGGTTCTGTTAGAAAGACTTCTAGGATTTTTTCATTTACATGATCTGGTCTATGGGATTTAATAAATCAATGTCTAAATATTTGTTTACTTTCTATTCTGTCAATCACATAGATGATATCTTCTTAATAATGTCCCATAAATCTTTAATGAATTTTGTTGGAAAACAATTGGCTATTATTTTAGATCCAAGCTATTTAATCATGGCTACCCATGTCTGACATTAAAAACTTCCCTACTATGGAATTTTGCAGTTTGGTGAGGGCTAACTAGAAGGCTGAAAGGAGAAGAAAACTGCTGAGTTGATTTGGTTACATTCCAATGGTCTCGTGAATCTGCATTTCAAAAATCTACCTCCAAACCAGGGGTTTTATCTACTGTCAAATAGATAAATTTTTATGCATCAGAAGATCAGTCTGCATTTTCTTTCTTCCCTAGGAATTTTCTCAGCCTTGTGGGTTTCAGCCAGATACTTTGCCTTCCTTGAACATATTTTCATGTGGTTTTATAATATTTATTCAACACTATTTTCCATTAGTTCTCTAATTTTAATTGTTGGTAACCATTTCAGTGTGTAGTTATTACATGGTGCAGAACTGATTTATCCGCGTTAATGTCTGGGGAGACCATGACCCATTTTATTTGCTGCGTGGTCAGCCCTGGTATTCATGGCAGGTTTTCTGAATATTTCTGATGAAGTCTTTGAGCACATGTAATTCTGAAAACACATTCCCATTCAGTAAGACTTATACAAGATGGTAAGCCCAACATGGCAAACAGTTTCTAAAAAATTCCATAAACATTAAGCATATTTATGTCATAGCATTAAGTTTGGTCAATTTGAAACTTACTGTATTGTAGTATAAGAGGCATTTTGTTTGCTTGTGTTTACTTTCCCAGGAGTAAATGCGTTTTGGTTAACCACAATGGCAAACTTAGTCAAGACATTTATGTCAACAAATCCTACTGCTTAACAAAGTCACATTCTTAGTTTCTAGGACAGCAGACTGGATTCTAAGTAATAAGGTGTTTATAAGGCATGCTGTAAATCTGGGACTATAAACATGTCTACTTTTCTGTTAAACCTGCTGCTGTGCATGAGGTACAATAAGCTCTCTTTTCAGTTTTATGGTGGCCAGTAAGTTGGCTTGCCAGTCTTGATTGCTGTTGATTCTACTGTTCCCAAAGCCTGCTGCCAAGTTCTTGACCCAAGTCACGCTCCCTGGTGATGTCATAACGCCTCTAAGAATTTGCTCATTCACTGTACCTGCAGGGATGCTCCAAGAGTCACATACCTTCCCTGTTAGTCACATGCTGGTTGGAGAATAACACCTTGAAAAGAGCAGGGTCTCTCCTTCCCTGATTTTAAAGACATCACATTTTAACTTATAGATATAGTAGGATGACTATTACCTTATGGAATTATTTTTATTATGGCTTTGTCGCAAAAGTTAACTGTATTAATTTTGTTGTTTTGACAAAAAAAATTAAGATTTTCTCTACATTCATAAATTTTATTTCCATTTAATAATATTTCTAAAACGCAGTGTCTGATGTCTGAGATCATCACTGTGGTGCATGATGCCAATTATCTAGAGGAAAAGAGGGATATCTGTTCATAGACCTGGATTTTTAAATTATACGATATCAAATGTATCTATTTGGATAAATTGCATTAATTTTAAGTTCTTCACTATTCACTCAAATATTAAGAATTTGTATAGCCACACCTTACATCTTGCCTTATTATATACTTTGATTGCCTCTACCAAAGTGCTCATAGCATAATATTCCAGAGATCCCATGAGTTAGATCAAATATAAAAACAAAAGCAAACAAGCAAAAAAATCCTTAACAAAATTTTTTTAAATCCACTGGTTTTGAGCTCAGTCCAAAACAAACGCCTCATGTATTAATACACTTTTGTATCTCAGATGAACACTACCAAGATAACATTGGTGTTTTAATCACACATGAATAATTGCCTCAATACAAATGACTGAAAACCTCAAATTAATTTCTCATGGACTATGATAAATTTGTTGCTGACACTGTCTTTTGATAAAAACCAGCATTTTTCCTCTGACATATAACACTTAATAAAAGAGTTTTTAGGTAAGAATTTTTTTTCTGTTACCTCCAAGAGGTAACTCCATCATCAATCAACTAAAATTCTTAAAGATTTAGGGGTTATTTCTGAACATTTTTAAAAAGTATTATGTTTACAATTATAACTATATTTTAACATTTAATTTGGATTTTGATATGAATTAGCCAAAAAAGAATTTCCTTAAACTGTTTTCCAAACTTGTGTGATATAAGATATTTTGCAAAAGGAAAAAGTTCTTCTTGATCTCCCAATGTTAAAATATTTTTGTCATGATGCTAATTAAACCTGTTGATTTTATATTATAAACCTAAATAAATGTATAAAGCAAAAATAAACTCATAAAATTCATAGGATTTAAGTGAATGATATTAATTTAATGTTCCTTATATGGTTGCCTTAACTATATGAAATCATTACTTGCACTATGAATATGGTAATCTCTTCAATATCACTACACTATAACCTACGTGTTAACAGTTGTTATGTCTAGTTTTTCTCACCATTGTGAGATCTTAGGAAACGTGTGATGAGAAAATAAGTTAATAATCCCTATTAATATGAACAAATTTTTAAATATTGAGCAGGCCAAAGAGGTGAAATACTTTACACTGAAAACTACAAAACAATGGAAGAAGGAAAGAGGAACTAAATAAATGGAAAAATACCCCATGTTCATGCATGGATGGGAAGACTGAATATGGAAAGATGTTAATTTTCCCAAAATTAATCTATCAATTCAGTGTAATCCTACTTAGAATCCTATTTTGCAGAAATTTTAAAAATTGATTCTAAAATTCATATGGAAATACAAAGGCCCATGAATAGACAAGGAGATTTTTTTAAAGAACTAATTTGAAAACTAGAGGCCTTACTAACATATATCAGGATCCATTATAAACCATGCTAACTAGAAATGTGTGGTATTTATGAAATTATAGGCAACCTGAGATGTGGGACAGAACAGAAATTCTATGAATGAAGAAGCACATGTACATTAACAACAAAATGATATACATTTACAGCAAAAGTGACACTGCAGTGAAGTGCAGAAAGATGGTCTGTTCAAAAGTATTATGAGGTCAATTAAATATTCACGTGTAAAAATGATTTTGACTGCCTATTTTACACTCAAAAAGAAAGCACAGAAGAAAAATATTGTGACTTTGAGTTAGGCAAGGACTTCTTAGATACAGCCAGGTGGTATTCAGTTATTAGATAGTCATCTAAATGCTCTATAAAGATTGTCATCAAAAACAGAACATTAAATGTTTCTTCATAGCAAACTGGGGAACCCCCATGGATCCTGATTTGAGAAACACTGCTGCAAGTAACGTTTAAATAAGTCCTTTCTCTATGGTTAACTAAGCTGGAAAGATATAAAACTGTTTGGTAACCTGGACCCTTTGGATACTTTGGATACTTTGGATCTTTGGATACTAAGAAGTGATGAGATTATTCATCTTTGCATTATTAATCAAAATCACTTTGTGATGGACATTACACTTTACTTTTTGTCTGCCACCATACATCCAGAAGTGCTATCTCGTATGCCAGTCTTTACCCACGGGGGCCTTCAGCCCCCATCCCAGCACACAGAAAAGAGTTCTTCCCAATACAGTCATTATGTTTTTTACCCAATGCCAATTCTATGTATAAAAAATAAAACCAACAAAGGCAAAAACTGGAAAAAAAGCATTCATTAAGACACCTCACACTGACCTTTTGCATTACTTATGTTCACAACTAAAAGTATAGTCTCTTTCAGCTCTTGACTATTTTTAAAGCAAATAGTTAAGATTTCTAGTAATAAGCACTACTATGGTGCTCAGTTTGCTTCTCTGTGTTGGCCTTTTTCACTTTGGCATTAGTAAATGTAATAGGTACTCTTTGGATCAATACAATTGTTCATCTTCTCTAATAGGTTAGCTTGCAAAGAATCAGCATCCCCAAATGTTGCTAAAACAGGTTCTCTAGCTTTGGATAAAGTATTTTTATTTTAGTATACATACTGGACAACCCTGTATTGTAAACCATCTATGATGAAAACAGTGGAGAATATGCAGAAACCCAGTGAGTCCAGATTAACAACTGCATATTTTCTATATTAACTCATGGCTCTCCAATGGAGTATAGATGGGGACCTCTTCGCTACAATTTTTCAGTGTCTCCTCACCTCCCCATCCACAGAAGATGTCTGTTGTTTTTTATTTTATTTTATTTATTTTTCCAGCAGATTCTGGCAATCCTACTCAAACTTTTAACTTCGATCTGGTTGATAAATAACTAAATTTATCCTCATTTCTTTTAAAAGTTACATAACAGCTAGTATTTCAATTCATTATTGAAAATTTGCTGTCAGAGCTTATTAGGATGTTTGTCTTTACTTTAAATGCCTCTAGACTGCCCATTATATTTGTTTATTTGCTTGTTTTGTTCGTTTGTTTGATTTTGTTTTTTCTTCCCTCCATGTCAATGTTATTTATCACTGCAAGTTGCCCAAATCATTTCTGACTGAAAGAAAGTCCTCTTTTTGCTTCCTCTAATTTGTTGCCTTCAATATGATCTTGGGTTGAAAATCAGATTACTCGCCTTATTAAAATTTTATATAAAATAAAAATTGACTCTGATCGCATCTTAGAAGTTCTCTTCAGTGGAGTTAAGTACCACAGATCTTCCCCTTTCCTTTCAGGCATTTGTTAGCAATAACTAGAAATAAAAGATACTTGACAAATGAGTCACTATCATAATCTAATTCCTAAGAAAGCAGAACAGGGACAACTAGCAGCCCCATTGCTAGTTATCAGGAGGGAGAAGTTCAAAGAGAAAAAGGGGGAAGCAGTGGCAACATCACTTCTCTCATGATTTTGCTAGTGGTAGCTCTGGATATCTGCATGCTTGTTTACAACCCCTTTCAAAATTTATATTTTAAAAAAAGTCTTATGCAATTCTCATAAATATTATTAGAAAGAAAAACTTCTGCTCAGCAGTTTTTTCAATCTTTATAAGTCTGTTAAACTCATCCAGACATAATTTCAAGCCAAAAATACTTCAAAATATAGATTCCCTTAAGATAACTGAATACCTTATTGAAAGGTTGCTGAGGTAAAGCAGTGCTTCATATTATATATGAAGTATATTTTTATACTTGTTTAAATAAATACAAAAGAAATTGCTTAACAGAGACTGATTACATACTCACCAAATCTATTTATTCTTCCTGGGCACATAACTAAATAATATTTCCCAGACACTTTAAATTCTAGACTATAAAACAAATTCTTACTCATAGAATAAATGCAGATGAAGAAATTAAGAATGTAACTTTCCATATTTATTTTCTCTTCTCTCCATCTGCTGGCTGGATGACATCAAGGCAACCTAAAGAAGCCACTTGTTGAAGATAATAGCACCTTAGCATAGAAAGAGAGTAGAGCTCTGCTACCAACGCTTATTGGGATATAAGTGAGGAAAAAAATCTTTGTTGCATAAAGTAATAATATTAGCTTGTCTACTTCAGCAGTTAACATTATTTAACCCTGATTAACAAAGCTGGATTAAGAAAAAAAGAAAAATATACATATATTTGAGTGAAAGAACGAGATTCCCGACTTAACGTGGTATCTCATGGCTATAATCCTAGCACTTGGGGAGGCCAAGGCAAGAGGATCACTTGAAACCAGAAGTTCAAGACAGACTGGGCAACATAATAAGATCTTGTCTCTACAAAAAAATTTAAAAATCAGCCAGGTGTGATGACATGTGCCTTTAGTCCCAGCTGCTTGGGAGGCTGAGGAGAAAGGATTACTTGAGCCCAGGAGGTCAAGATTACAGTGAGCTGTAATTATGCCACTTGCACTCCAGCCTGGGCAAAGAGTGAGACCCTGAGAAAAGAAGGAAAGAAAGGAAGTAAGGGAGGGAAGAAGGGAAGGAGGGAGGAAGGGAGGGCGAAGAGGGAGGAAGGGAGGAAGGGCAGAGGACGGGAGGGAGAAAAGGAAGAAGGAAGCAAAGAGATTCCCTCATTCATGGAATCTTGGACTGAAATCACATTGTGCAATGAGGTCTATTTAGCTGTCTCTGATTTCTTCACCTCAAGTTAGTAATGCTCTGAAACAGAGCTCCAAGGCACCAAGGAAGTGGCTAAGATTTGCACTATACTAAATCTGACATACAGATTATGGGTTAACATATGAAGAGCATTAATCTTTTTTTTTTTTTTTTTTGAGTTGGAGTCTCACTCTGTCATCCAGACTGGAGTGCAGTGGCCGCTCCCGGCCACCACAGCCTCGACCTGCTGGGCTCTGGCGATCCTTCCGCCTCAGCTTTCCGAGTAGCCGGAATTACAGATGCTCGCTACCACACCCGGCTAATTTTTTTATTTATTGTAGAGATGAGGTCTCGCCAAGTTGCCCAGGCGGGTCTCGAACCCCCGGGCTCGGGTAATTCACTCACCTCAGCCTCCCAAAGCACTGGGATTACAGGCTGAGCCACGAGCCCGGCGGAAGAGCATTAATCTTAAGAATTAAGTTTCAAATTGAGGCTCTGCGGGGGACCAGCCCCTGCAAAGAGAATTAGGAGGTCCCTTGGAAGATGTGGCAGTGTCGGCGAATATTCTGGGAGAATAGAAGGGAAGAGACTGGACTCTGTCTAGTGCAGAAGCCGATTCTATAGTAGGGATAGATATTAAAAGAAAGCAAGATGGAGGCATAGATATAAAGAGGAAGAAAGAGAAAGAAAGAAAGTGGACAACTGTTCAGTGAAATGAGCAGAACCCATTTATTGGGAACAAACATGAGTCTTTTATCCTAAATTTTCACATGTCAAATCACAAGACTTTCACGTGGGCACAAAGCCAGGTAGGTGAGGGGCGTCCCCCACCCACCAGGCGTTTCCTTAGGAATGAGGAAGGGCAACCCCAATCAAATCACAAGAGTTTACATGAACACAAAGCCAGGTGGGTCGGGGGCATCCCCGCCCACCAGGCGTTTCCCCCCAAGCATGAGGAAGGACAATCTTAAAATTATCTCACTGTTCCTTATGCTTGGTTTACGTTCCTCAAAAGTAATACAACAGTTTTAATATCATAAAATCCTAATCATCAATAACTTCTAAAACTTATGCATACCCAACACCTAATGACTGACTTAAATCCTAATACCTTCTTATTCTGTGCTAACTTTACCTGTACTATAAAAAAACTCTTAATTGTAGGTCAGACCAGTTCCTAAAGAATGTGGCCCAGTCCAAAATGGACGCTGGGCCCTTAGGAATGTGGCCCAGCCCAAAGTTCGTGCTGGGCCATTTCTGGTAACCCTAGATAACCATCTCATGCTGGAAACAGCTCTCTAAATGTATATACTAATTCTACAAATATATTTTTAAATCTTATAAGAA
>NW_007248547.1:472-19890 GCF_000164805.1 Carlito syrichta | reverse complement strand
CGCAGCCTGCCTGGATCCCTAACGCTCAGGCAGGCCTCCACGGCTGGCTCCCAACAAGGCTCTGGTATATGGTTTGAATCATGGTCTTGCCACCTATTAACATGTTATCTCAGGCAATTTTAGTTCCTCTTACATTGATTTTCCCATCTGTAAAATGGAAAAGAAAATAATAGTACCAATTTTGGATAGTAAGGGTTAACTGAAGTGATGTATAATAAGTGTTTAGAATAGTACAAGGCACATAGTTAATACTACATGAGTGATTGCTACTATAGTTTTAATTAACTGACTGAAGACCCTGAGAACTTAACATTTCTGAATCTTAATTTCCACATCTGGAAGGCAAAACTTGTAAAACCTCTTAGTAACTGCTAAAGGGAGATACTATTATAGCACATCTATAGATTGTTAATTAATGGCCCCCAATGTATCATACCTCCAATATCCACATACTTGTATAGTTCCTCCATCCTCATTGACTCTGGGCTTGCCCATGTGACTTGCTTTAGCCAATGGAACACCACCTAATGTGACACAAGCCTAGACTTGATAAGCACTCGTATAGAGGCTGACCCTCTTGGAATGTTGCCTCTGTCATTAAGAAAGCTAGACTATCCTGTAGGAAAGTCCATGTATTGAACAACCGGGACATTTGGGCCCACAGACCCATTTAATCATTTGAAGTGTGAGAAAGGCCATTTCGGACTATCCAGATCCAATCAACCTGCTGCAGGTTACTGCAACCTCATGAGTAGTCTCAGGTAAGACTGACAAAAGACCACCCATTGGAACTTAGTAAAAAATAAATGGTGTTTTGATCTACTCAGTTTTGGGGTGGTTTGTTACACAACTGTAGATAATTATATCATTCCAGAACTTGGAAGCAAAGATAAAATATTAACCACAATTCAACTGGAAAATTAACACAAGGTAGCAGATTTGGTTCTATGTCCATAGAACAAATGGCCCTTTAAGTCCAAGACTCTGAATATAATAATGGGTGTTTTTTTCAAAATAGTTAATACAGAGCAAATACTATTCTAAGCATTCCAACTATATTATCTAATTTAATATAAAAGAAAACTATAATCAAAGAAGAAAATAGCCTTCTTGAATCTATAGAAGAACTCAAAGCTCATTTTTAAATTTTATTTATTTTTAGCATGTATTTTTTAATTCACCTAAAGGCATGTACTTTCTTGCTGCTGGTCCTTCCTCCATATTCTATCTTCTTCCTGGAGCATACTCTCTATACCCTCATCTAATCCCTACACCATCCCCCTGTCCCTTGAATCTTAGTTATTCCTTCAGCCTCAAAAAACATACTTTTAAAAAATTATCTTTTCTTCCCACAACTAAGTTAAATGACCTCCTCGACCCTCCTGAAAGGTTCTTATAACTACCATTATGCAACACTTATCACTCTGTATTAAAATTGCCTGTTCAGTTGTCCCTCTCCCATTTTACTGAAAGCTCCCTCAAGATAGAGACTATCTTTACCTTTTATTTCCCATACTTAGCACAGAGCCTCATCTTGAAAGAAAAGGAAAGCTTAGGTTTCTGGAATCACATGATAACCCTCATCCAACTTCTTCACAGTATAAAAAGGCAGTCAATTTTACTGACTTTCTGGTGATGTCTTTATGAACAGAGAGATGATCAAAGAGGAGATGATAACAAAAAAAAAAGCAGGGATCTAAGAAGAGAGGTAGTTACGGCAGAGGTGCATCTAGAACACCCAACAAAGTAATCCACAATTGAACTGTAATAGTAATGGGGGGAAGTGCATAAAAACAATACCCTCTCAGCAAACTACAAATAGTAGGACACTGCCACAATTTGATAAATAACTTCTACAAAAAACCTACAACTGACATCATACTTAATGGTGAGAAACTGGAACTATCCTATTAAGATGAGAAATAAGGCAAGGAGATACCCCTCTGAACACTGCTTTTCAACTTTGTGCTGGAAGTCTTAGATAATGCATTAATTAAGAAGTCAAATACTAATTAGGTAGAAAGAAATACAATTGTTTTTGTTCACTGTTTACATGATTTTCCATGTAAAAAATTTTAGCAAAAAACAAACTACTAGAAATAATAAGAGAGTGTAGGAACATTGCAGGATAAAGGTTAAAATGCAAAAGTCAGTTTCTTTCTTATATCAGCAATGAAAAAGAAGAATTTGAAATTAAAAGTACAATATCACTTGCATTAGCACCCTAGAAATAAAACACTTAGTATATTTAAAACTAACAAAGTTTTAAACAAGATCTCCTTGAGAAAAATCACACTACTCTGATAAAAGAAGTTAAGGAACTAAATAAATTGGTAAATATTTCATGCTTATAGATAGGAATATTCAATATTTTCAAGATGTCAGTTCTTCCCAATTTGATATATAGATTCAGTGTATTTCCAATCAAAATCCCAACAAGCTGTTTTATGGATATCAACAAATTGATTCTTAAGTTTACATGACTACAGGAGAGGCAAAAGACCAAGAATAGCCAACACAACATTGAAGATATATAACAGATTTATAGTACTGACACTATCTGATTTACTCTGAAGCTTCAGTAATCAAAACAATGTGGTACTAATGAACTAATAGACAAATAAGTGGAAGAGAATAGAGAGCCCAGAAATAGATCCACAGTTAAATAGCTACTGATTTCATACATAGGTAGTCAACAGTGGTAGTGGATACAAAAGATCTAGACACAGACTTTACACCTTCCTAAAAATTAACTCAAAATGGATTGTAGTAATTAATGTAAAACACAAAACTATAAAGCTTCCAGAAGATTACACAGGAAAAAACCTAGATGACCTTGGGTATGTTGATGACTTATTAGATATAACACCAAAGGCACAATCTTTGAAAAGAATAATTGATCATCTAGACTCCATTAAAATTTAAAAGTTCTGCACTGCAAAAGACACTGTCAAGAAAAGATGACAAGTCACAAACTGGGAGAAAATATTTGCAAAAGATATAATTGATAAAGAACTGGTATCTAAAACTATTTGTCTTAGTCATTTGTGTCGCTATAAAAGAATATCCAAGACTAGGTAATTTATAAATAAAAGAGATTTATTTGGCTTATGGTTCTGCAGACTGTACAAGAAGCATCATGCCAGCATCTGCTCCTGGTAAGGGCTTTGGTCTGTTTTCACGCATGACAGAAGTTGGAATGGAGCCAGTGAGTGCAGAGATCACATGGCAAGAGAGAATGGCAAGCGAGATGGGGAGTGGATTCCAGGATCTTTTTAATAACCAATTCTCACAGAAATTAATAGAGCAAGAACTCACTCATTATGATGAGGACAAAACCAAGTCATTTATGAATCACCTCCATGACCCAAATACCTCCTATTAGGCTTTACCTCTAACATTGGGGACCAAATTTCAGCATGAGATTTGGAGAGGTTAAACAAATCAAATTATAGTACTGCTAAAACTCAGCAATAAGAAAATGAATCTATTTAAAATACAGAAAGACCTGAACTTCACCAAATAATGTATACAGATGACAAGTAAGTAAATGAAAAGATGTTCAACATGATGTCATTAAGCAATTACAAATTAAAACAACAATAAGATGCCATTGCATAGTTATTAAAATGATCAATATCCAAAACATTGACCATGTTAAATGGTTAACTAGCAACATCAAATTGGCCAGAATGGAGAGTATCAGGACCTCTCTGATTCACTGCTGGTGGGAATGCAAAATAGTGTGGCCACTTTAGAAGATAATCTGTTTCTTACAAAACAAAACTCACTGTTCTATTACAAAGCAACAATTGTGCTGCCTGGTATTTACCAAAATGAACTGAAAACATGTCTACACAAAAGCCTGCACACAAATGCTTATTATACTTTCTTTATGATTCCCAAAACTTGGAAACAACCACTATGTCCTTTAGTAGATGAATGGATAAATAAACTTTGGTATATCCAGACAATGGAATATTGTTCAGCATTAAAATAAATGAGTTCTAAAGACATGGAGGAAACTAAATGTCAATATAAAAGGGCTATATGTGTTACCAACTATATGACATTCTAGAAAACCACAACTATAGAGATAGTAAAAGATCAATGGTTTTCTAAGGTTAAGGAGGAAGGAGGGAATAACAGGTTCACCACAATAGATTTTTAAGACTGTGAAATGACTCTCTATGGTACTGTAATGGTGTGTACACATTATTATACATTTGTCAAAACCCATAGCATGTATACCACCAAAAGTGAACTTTAATATAAACTATAGACTTTGAATTAAATGATGTGTCGATATAGGTTCATTGATTGTAACCAATGTGTCACGTTGGTGTGAGATTTTGATAGTGTAAGAAGTTGTGCATTATGTAAGGGCAGGGGGTTATGGGAAATCTCTGTACCTTCCATTCAGTACTACTATGAACCTAAAACTGCTATATTAAATAAAGTACATCAAAGAAGAAAAACCAGGGACAACTTACAAAACATCTTATATTGAATCTCTACCATATGGCAGGAACCATGGCAGATACCTATGGTAGAGGGAAAGGAAGGAAAAGAGCTAAAAACGCAAAATGAATAATAGATTTCTTACACAATGGAATATTATGCAGCCATAAAGAAGGACAAACATATGGACTTTGCAGCAACTTGGATGGATTTAGAGTTGATCATACTCAGTGATCTATCACAGAAACAAAGAACAGAGTACCATATGTTTTCACTCATAAGCGGACCTTGAACAATTATAATACTATAAGAAAATGATTGGCAGTAGTGGGAAACTGTCAGGGGAGGAAGTGGGATTGGCAGTTGAGGGAAACTGCTAGGGGAGGGAGGGGCATACCTCATCAACAAGGGTACCTGCATAATCAGCATTTGTATATCTAACCCTGAAATGGTACCCCACATCTTTATAATAAAAAAGAAAAGAAAAAATTAAAGTACAAAATAAAAATGGGTCAAGCAACAAAAACAAAAAGAAAAGAAAAATAGATGTCTTATATCCTAAGTACTCATATTCTAGTTGGGAAGATAAGACACAAGCCAAATAGTTAACCTAGCTGCACCTTCTACCTTCCCTTACCTTCCCTGGCCCTTATCCTGGCCCCCACCAAGACCTTCTCTAGATATGTGGCATCTGTTTGCAACATACAACTTAAAGTCTTATTCAATAACCTCTAAAACAATCACTAAGGATAATAGAACCAAGATTCCATGCAAAGGATTAAAAACTCAAAAGACTGCAGGTATCAGGCAGATGACAGAAATGAGTATAGCTGGCAGTATACTCATTTAGTATAGTAGAAAATTGTGGTGGGGACCAAAAAAAGGCCCAAACTTCATCTGTACGATGAATATTTGTATACCTAATCCTGAATTGTATCCCACATTTTAAAATAAAAAATAAAACAAATTGTGGGGGTGGGGGAATGAGGAGGAATTGTGGTCAAACTGGAACATGCATGCTCTGCCCAAAAGAACTAAAATTCATAGTAAAAAAAAAAGCCACTGAAAAAAGTCAATCTTTGTCAGATGTGATCTCTGTCCTATACTACATTCCTTAAAGACTAGGCTACCAATCAATTAAGCAGTGCATATTTACTGAACATTTGATTACTTGAGAAAGAACTGGTGGAGTAAATAAAACACATAAGAAGTTAAAGGCCAGTAAAGCCTGATGAGTTCACTCCCTTGTGAGTTTACAGATGGAAAAGCCCAGCATAAACTTGCAGAAAAAAAAAATAGGCAGGAATTAGTTGCAAGGTGGGAGGAAAAGACCTTCTCAAGTTTTTGTTTTGTTTTTTGTTTTTGTTTAACCCAGTACAAGTAGTCTGGATCAGTCACCCTTGTCCCTATCAGTGGACAAGTAGAAATACTCCCATGCCTCCTCCCTGGGAGGTTAATGGATTTTTTTCAGAGAAAAAATGGAATTGCCTCTAATTCTCAAGTTACTTGGAAAATGTTCTGACCACAAGATACCTCATTTTGGCAACTATCACAAGACCTAGAAGCAAACTCTGTGGGTTGGCTGCTTACTAGGACCAAGGAAGCACAGGAAAACTCTTCAGAACTCTGGAGACCATTAGAAGCATCAAGGTATGGGTGCAAGGTGAGCAGGAAAGGAAAAAGGAATGGAATGTACTAGAAGAGGGAAGTGACAACAAGGGCTCAGATTTGAAAAGAAATATTCTCTATTATGTCTTTCCTAAGACAGATTCTTTTTAGTTACATTTCTTTTATCTTTCCGGCCATCTGCTTCCTTTATGCCTGCCACCCCACCACCCCCTCAATGCTCAGACCAGGCAGTGGGGTTCTGTGAATGGGGTGTAGAAGAGAAAGAGGGATTAAATTGCTCTACAAATAAGGGAAATCATTTAGTATAATGAGTATAAATTTTCCCATTCAATTTCCCCCCGAAGCTGCTTGGTGCACATTGTGGGCGCCTGCCTCCCCAGCGCTGGCATGTAGCTAATGTAAACTCATGGCTGTGTGACTTGAGAAGGAATCGTTGCTCTTTCCCCTCCTGTGGACTTTCAAGTAAACATAGTTTAGAGCTGGCTTCAACAAACAATGCTTTCCCTGGATACCAAATGAAATGGATACAAGTTAATATTAAATTTGAATACAGTTTTAATCTATTAATCAAGGTTCTCTTTGTCATAAGGCCAGATAATATAAATACAAAGATGTTGAGTTTATTCAAGCTTCTTTATTACTTATACTGCTTCCTTAAATGACTCGAGGCTTTGTTAGCAGAAGGTAGATGGAGAGGGAAGGGAAAAAAGGTATGTGAGGTTAGACTGGTGCTGGCTTCCTTGCACTTGGAAAACGGTATCTTCCCAAACAGCAGTATAGGTCCTAGGCAGCTCTCGGCTCTCGGACAAGTGAGAATCAGGTAGCTGAGATACTTGTTATGAAACTTCAACTCAGAGGTGGAAGGTTTTTGAGGAACCGCTCCATTATAAGATGGTTGATTTATCCATTTAAGTGGGCTCAATCATAAGGCAAGGCCAGTGATAGCCAGAAAACTGGACTGTAGTTCTCAGGTGTTGCTTTGTCCTATCCTGTATACGCAGGACTGTTTGTCATGATAAATGGTTACTTAGTATATTGTTTTAGATATCATGACATGGAATTGAAGATAGGGTTTAGGTTACACAGGTGATGAAAGAGCTGAGGTGAAGCAACCAACACAGAGATGGAATAGTAAGGAAAGTCTGCTTTGACTTTTTTTAAGACTGGCAGTAAAAAGGTATGAGGTAGTATTACTAGAGCCCAGCAGCAAAAGCCTCCTGACAGAAGATTTTCCCCTGGGAAGAAAGTCTTCTCTTCAGGAGGGGACCATGAGGGGAGAGTCTATCTAGCAGAAGCTAAAGCCACAGAAAATATGCAGCTCCTGTCAGAGATGCTGCTTGAGACAAAAAGAGAGAGAGAGTAGAGAATGGAGGGGAGATTAATACTATGACTTTTTATCTACCTTTCTCTAAGCTCCCAGTAGAGCTCCCACTGACTGATCTCACTGCAGAAAGTCAATTTTAAAAAGATCCTGAAAATGTAGCTCTGTGATGCAAAGCAAAGCCAGAGAAAGGTGGAAAATGGATCAGACAGAAAATAAGCAAATGACTGGCCTACTTAGTACTACAGATCATTTTCCTTTGGCTGTTATCTTATCCCTCAACTTATGCTTTACCTAAAAAACACTGTTAGCAAACACTATGTCTTCTACTCACCTTAGACGTTTTACAAACATGAAATTACTGCATCCTCGTGTTGCACACATGGATGGATGGATGGATGATAGCCTTAATAATCAAACTATTTCTTATCAGATAATCTTCATACTCATAACAATTCACAATCATAAATAGTATTTCCATAACTGCCCTGCACCAAAGATAAGATAAACACAAAATGTTGATAATAGTAAGATCTTTGAAGGGTGGGGAGGAATGGCTCTGGTGCGTGACAACATACTCCAAAACCTCCCTCTAAATTGATTCTGCCAGTTGGATACAAATACATGGCACAATTTTTAGCATATTATCTACAGAGTCTATCAAATAGGATTTACTTCAAATAATATATGCAAACTGTTGGTGATAACAATTGCTGACTGCCCAATGTAAGCTTTATTCATTGTAGAAATAATCTATTCTTTTTTATTTTTTATTTTAAAGATGTGGGGTTCAATTCAGGATTACGTATACAAGTGGTCATTGCACAGGCAAAGTTTGGGCCTCCCTTTTGTCCCACTTTACCTAGTTTGAGATCAGGTACCCTTATTGATCTTGTGCCCCCACCCCCACTCTTGTACTATCCCACCACTACCAATCCCTTTCTTATGGTATCATGGTAAATATTCAGGGTCCGCTTATGAGTGAGAGTATGTAGTACTCAGTTCTTCATTTCTATGATATATCACTGAGTATGATAGACTCTAAAACCACCCAAGTTGCTGTGAAATCCATATGTTTGTCCTTCTTTATGGCTGCATAATATTCCATTATGTATATGTACCACATTTTTTTTTCCAGTTCAGTTTTGATGGGCAGCATGGTTGGTTCCATGATTTTTGCTATTGTGAATAGTGCTGCAATAAACATGTGTGTGCAGGTATCATTTCTGTGCAATGAATTGAGTTCCTCCGGGTGTACTCCCAGTAGGGGGACTGTTGGGTCATGTGAAAGGTCGATGCCTAGTTCTTTTAGAAATCACCACACTGTTTTCCAAAGAAGTTGCACTCCCACAGCAGTGCAGAAGTGTTCCTTTTTCTTCACATCCTCACCAGTAACTGTTGTTGTTTGTTTTATTAATGATGGCCGTTCTTACTGGGGTTGGTTGGTATCTCAATGTGGTTTTGATTTGCATTTCTCTGATGACTAGTGAGGCTGAGCACTTTTTCTTGTGTCTGTTGGCTGCCCATATATCTTCTTTTGAGAAATGTCTAATCTATTCATGTCTTTTGCCCACTTTTTAATGGGAGTGGAGTGTTTTATTCTTTTCAGCATGTTTGAGTTCCTTGTAGATTCTGGATGTTAGACCTTTGTCAGATATACAGTTGGCAAATATATTTTCCCATTCTGTGGGCTGTCTCCATGCTCTCTTGATGGTTTCTTTCACTTTGCTGAAGCTTTTCAGTTTGATGAGGTCCCACTTGTCTATCTTATCTCTTGTGGCATGGGCACTTGGGGTTTAGATCAGGAATTATTTGCCAGTTCCAGAAATAATTGAATCTTATCATCAAAGCTTTTTGTAGTATTTTTACTTATTTGCTGCCATTTATATACAAGTCAAGGCATTTAACAAAGTTGCTCCAAATCAAAGAAGGGCCATAGGGTCATACAAAGGAGAAAACCCATGGTATTCAAGCTAACTATGAAGTTATAACATCTACAGGAGTTAAAACAAGGATCGGTGACAACAAAGAGTGATAAGATCTACAGGAGAGCAGAGGCTGTTTGAAGCAGATCTACCTGCCACTTACTTTGCTTCTCTTCTGAAAACTGTGGCAGTAATAACTTGAAAAGACCTGAAACAAGTCAGTTTGCTGACACAGCATAGAATTGAAAAATGAGAACCAGAATATTAAATACCTTAGGTTTAAAAAGATTTGGTTTACAGTCAAGAGGAGTCTAAGGAGGAGTCTAAGGTTAAATATAGTGTGATATCTTGGTATGAAACAGAAAAAGGACATTAAGTAAACACTGAGAACCTGAATCAAATATGGACTTCATTGACAATAATGTGTCAATATTGATTCAATAATTTTAACAAATATACCATACTAATATAAGATGTTATTTACAGGTGGAACTGTGTTCTAGGTATGGGGATTCTATGTAGTATCTTGGCAACTTTCTGTAATCTAAAACTGTTCTAAACAAATCGAGTTCTTAAAAAATGAGAACTAATGGCAAAGATAGAGGTAAATCAGGCGTCTTGCATTCCCACAGGCAGGAATTTTTAATTTTGTGTGTGTGACACAGAAGCCTTTGGCAGTCTGGTAAAGCATAGCTGCATAAAAGATATAAGATTACTAAGGAAATAAATTCTATTGAAATACCATTAGCAAAATATAGAGATCACACACGAAATGTATTGAAAGACAGTTATCAAAATAGTAAAACATCACATTTGTGATATAGTAATATGTGTATTGTCACTAATGTATCAAATATATGACCTAGTGAAGACCTATTAGCTACTGTGATTTTGAAGAGTGATTAGTATAAATGATACTTTGCGCCTACTATTATATGATATGAAAATAATTTTTATTTCTATTAGTGAAGCATTGCTAATTCTACAAGTTTGTAGCCTACATTAATGATATAAAAAAGGTAAATTTAAGTTAAAAATTGTAGGGAAAAAGTTGTACATTTTTTCCACTCCAGTTCATAAACCACACACTCCTCCATCATTTTCTGCATTCTACCCACAGTTTAAAAATCCCTCACTGAAGAAGTACTTCTGTTTAGGTCTTTGATCCATTTAGAGTTGATTTTTGTGCATGGGGATAGGTAGGGGTCTTGTTTTAATATTCTACATGTGGTCAGCCAGTTTTTCCAGCACCATTTACTGAATAGTTCTCCTCTCCCCAGTGGTTAAAGGTGGAGAGAGGCCTTGTCAAAGATGAGTTGGTTGAGAAACTGTTGTTTTGCTTTTGGAATCTCTATCCTGTTCCACTGGTCTATATGCCTGTTCTTGTACCAATACCAGGCTGTTTTGATTATTGTAGTTTTGTGATAAAGCTTAAAGTCTGGAAGCATAATGCCTCCTGCTTTGGGTTTTTGTTTGTTTTGCTGAGGATTGTTTTGGGTATTCATGGTGTTCTCACTCATAAGTGGATCTTGAACAACTATCATAATACTATAAGAAAGGGATTGGCAGTAGAGGGAAACTGCCAGGTGCGAAGAGGGCACACCTCATCCACAAGGGTACCTGCATAATGAACATTTGTATATCCAACCCTGAATTGTACCCTACACATTTAAAATTAAAAATTTTTTAAAATAAAAGTGAAGTCACAGAAAAAAAAAGAAGTACTTGCACTTGCCATTTTTAAGGATAATAGCTATTGAGAGTCCATGAAGTCAGTGGTCATCCTAGTCTTGGATTTGTGGCTCTGCTTGGACTCTGAAAGATGTTTTTGGGGAAAAATACTGTACTGCAGTATGTTTCTTCTTTACCCTAAACAGCCTCGCCTTTGCTTGTCATCTCTTCCATTGTCTGATGGTTTTGCTCCCTTACTAAAGAGATAGAGATGAATCTGAATGTTCACCACCTTTCTGTTATTCACAAAATGAATCTAAACATTTCTCTAGTTTGTTGATATTTTCTTTCTGTTCTAACTCTCTGGGCAACAAGTTCCACATGTTAGGTAGGTGTTTTATATAGGAGTGCTTTCCTTAACTTGCCTACAACCTCTTAACACATTTTCTCTGAGAAATAGTGAAAAACAGCCCATATTTAAATCGTGTTTCTAAAGAACTGACTTGTACAAATGCTGTTGATCTGTGATTGGTTTCCATCTTATCAGTCATGGATACTAAAATGTGCCCCTGAGCTATAGCTTTCTTCAATTTCTCTTTGCTGCCCCATCTTCTCCCACCAAGTTAGTAGGAAGGAAAAAACTCGTGGTATCCAAGCTATACCATCCAAAAAGCACATAGTCTCCTGCCCAGAAATGTTTAGTGACTAGCAGCTTGGCAGTGCCAAGTAAAATTTTATAGGTAAACACTTAGAGTTATTCCCCTAACGGCTGTTACGTCTTTACACAAATTTACCTGTTGATGGTATCTGTCAGTGCCTCCCTCCCAGTAGAGCAGTATTGGCCCCACAAATCAGAATTTCTATTTACTGAGAATGAATCCTGGCAACCGTTCAACCACAAGTCATCTGAAAACATTTACCTGCCTAAACTGATCTTCCTTTTGACACACCAGCCAGGTGTGGCCAAGCTTGGAAACATCTCAAACAACGTGTTTTGTTTCTGAAAAACATAATTAATCTACAATGATTAAAGTCTGACAAGAAGTCCTAAAGCCATTCTTTATTTTGGTTTATTATGAGTAATTTTGCATAAGCAATTTAATATCATAAAATCTAAAATCATCTAAATGAATTTATGGGAGCTAGTGGACTCGAGTCTATTTGATTTTGACTAGATACTTTCAGTTAAATACTAATTCTTGATTATGCTGTCATGTTATAATACAGATATGTGGATTTTTAAGAGCAAAGGCTTTTTAATTTTTATTTTTTTCCTACTCAGGCAAAAATTTGCCTGGGCTTGCAGTGTACTTAGAAAAACTTGCTGTTTAGCTACCTTCATCCTGAAATATAAAAATAATATCCTTGAGTAGATTTTTTTTTTTTACTTTCCTGTGATCCAGAGCTGAAGGCTTAGTAAAAGAATGCTACATTTGTAAAATCATGCTCTCGTTAGATCTCCTTGGCAAGTTGTATGCAGTGGCAAAGGCTTTGCTCTGTGTCACCTCCTCTCTTATGGTTTCAGAGTCTATAGCTGTGCATGCAAAGCAAAGTGGAGAAATAAGGTCAGTCTGAATAATCTCAGCCCTAATCTAAAAGGAGTCACTTTGTCTCTTCTCCTAAAAGTAGAATTAACAATTTTATCTGCAATATGAAAGTACTGGACTTGCCAATTTTCATAAGATTATCTTGACCTATACTCACTAGTTCTCCTCTGTGGAACCAGTGTAGGGATTTACAGGGAACAGAAACTAGTTACATGGAAAGAACCAGAGGGTAGTGAAGAAGTCGAGGTCCCAGGTCAGGCAGACTTTGCGACAGACAGACTAAAGATAGCTCCCCAGATTTCCCATACTTCTGGAGGTTCTGAGGACCCTAGCCAGCATTAGGCTACAATGGATGTAAATGTTTGATACTGATTTTTTTTTCTTGATTCTGAGAAAAAAGAAACTATTAACAATAAACATTTTTCATCTGGACTGTGCTTTATGGTTTACAATTATCTTAAAAGTGAGTCCTTATCTTTTTTACCTAACCAATAAGATTGTGTTGGGACCTCCATAGTAATGCTCATTTGTAAACTTTTTAAGTTAAGAACACTAAAAACATCACTACTCACTAGCATCGCTTTCATTCCATTGAAAATAAGAGGATTTTTTAAAAACATATTTTTTATTTTAAAATTGTGGGGTACAGTTAAGAGTTAGGTATACAAGTATGCATCGTTCAGGCACCCTTGTTGATACTGACTACTAATACCACCTCCCTTCCACTCCCTGCCCCCCTCCATAGTTTCCCACCACTGTCAATCCTTTTCAATAAGAGGATATTTTAATGCCCCCCCCAAAAGGTAAGGAGGGACATAATCTAAGAACGGTTGTTTTAACTCTATGGAAAACTGATTATGACAGCTTTTTTTTTTAAGTTTGTTTTTTAATTTCACCACTGTCTAGCCTAACTTTCTGGAATTATTGTTTTAGAGTATAATTTTTCTAGGACAAATTATCAGGAAATAATATGCATACCTGTGGCAACCATTTTTAAAGTATGCCACTCTCATCTCCTGCTGTAGAAATGTGAAGGACAGAAGGTCCAGCTCTGCACCCACACTCAGGCCACACTTCCCATTGGCTGCTCCCAGTCCTGTCTACATGTAGCAGGAGGAATAAGAGAGGTCTGTTTCAGGAAGATGCAAGGACCTGATGAGTGACTTTGACCCAAGAACTCCCCAGCAGCTGGCTAAAATGCTGTTAGAACTGAACTGCATTCTGAAATACTTCTTGCCCATTCATATTTCCTTCCCTTTCTCTTTCACAAGCGTCAGACCTGCCTCTCAAGCTCAAGGTTCTCCACACCTATTTCATCTCTCTCCCCTTTTTCCCTTGTAAGTATTTCACCCTATTTCTTACAGGTTGAATCGTGTCTAGATGACTGTGTCTCAGAAGATCTGAAAGTCCTTTTCCCATCCATTACTTCATTCTCTTGTGCTTCATACCACCAATGGGAAAGTTCAAGGGTAAGTATAGCATATAAAAGACTTTGGCATATATAATCCATGTCAAAGCTAGGAATAAATGCCAGAAATTCCAATTCCTAGAATAAAATATTCATTGTATCACAAGATTTCTCCTGAAGGAATTGCTTCACATTGTAAAGTATTCTGCTTGAAAAGAAATATCGAGTTTATAACTACTCCAGTGAATTTTCCAATGACGACTTCCAAGTGATTGTTTCATCTCTCCAGACTAGTGGTTTTCAAATGTCTTTAAGCCATTGACTCCTTTCTTTTTCAAGTTAAACCCTTACCTATGATCAATAGATAATAGCAGAGGCAGGGTTGAGGCACAGCTGGGATAGAGGGTTAAGGGGAAATCAAGACCTGATGCCAACCATTGGCCTCCTGTCTCCTCACCCCCACTCACTCCTGCTGAGATACCCTTTCCAAGAACCCCTGAGATTAACAAAGCACGTTAATGAAATTCCTGCTTAGACCATTGATCTGTAAATACATAGTATATCACAGAGAGGCCTCCCCAGTGAAATCTCACAAACAGAAAGTCAAGCTATGGGCTTCTGGCTCCCAGGCTACCTCAAAGGAGGCTGCCTTACTTTTATCCGTTATTCTAAGATTCCCCTGAAAGTTCCTTTGAAGAAAGTGTTCTGTAGTTAAAAAAAAAAAAAAAGTTTGAAAATTCACTGGTCCAGGATATTGTTATAGAAAGGACCTTGTATAAAATGCAGTATTTTTTTCTTAAGTTGTGGCTACATCTATGGGTACCTGGGACAAGTGGACTAGAGCACCATTTTGGCCACTTAATTTATTCCACTGTGATCTTACTGAACTGACAGGGACTTATCCATTCCAACTCTTTTATGTCATATGTTAATTCATGCAGGTATTTAAGAAATATGTGCTCAGCATCTAAGGTCACATTCTTCTGAGAAAAGAAAATATATAAGTAAGCACAAAACAGTATGACCCAAACAGAAATCCAAAGAAAGGGTCTTGGTCTACTGAGGAGGGTAAACCAAGCAGAGCCAATGTAGAATAGAGACCTAGAAAGATTTAAGTATATGACCCTGGGTGTTTGCTCTTCCTATTTTCTGCTAGGCTCTGATCCAAGTGCCTTATGTCTAAGAACTCTTTCATGCCTCATACAACCCTATGAGATAGAGACCCCTGACATCCTCATTTTAGAGATGAGAAAAGCAAGGTATTGAGAGGTTAAGTGACATGCTGAGGTGACACATCTGTAAAGGGCATAGCCAAGAGTGCACCATCCTGTGTCCATCCTTTCAACCACTGTGCATCTGACTGCACTGTCACCAAATTTACCCAGCCAAACACCAACAAGCCAGGATTGAAACAAGGAGTTCTGATTTCCAGATAGAATGAAATTCTCACTCCCAAGACCCCAGAGTAAGTGTCTATTTTTCTTAGTGGTCTGTCAGAGACTGATGACTCTCAAAGTAGCATCTTTAAAAAAAGTAAGACAGTCACTAGAATAGTAACTTCAGGCTTCTTGTTTAGAAGTGCCGGGGCTTAGGCTAGGGGAATATGACAAATATAAGACTAAGATTCCATTAAACAAAAATGTACTGTGAGAAAAAGCCTGGAGTGGTTCAGTGAATAGAGAGCTTCTACCACATGCAAGGTATAATAATAATCAGGTTTTCAAAATACTCAGCCAGTCTCCACTGGCTTCTCTAAGATAGAAATGCACAGACAGATAAAAGACTGTGTTCCTGTTTTATTTTAATCTTTACCTCCCTGCTTGTGGTCTTAAAGGTCTTAGTATTGAAAGCAAATGATATATCTACCTCCTCCTTCCCAAGGCAGGAATTTGCATTTTAATTTTGGAACCCTTAGGGAAAAAAATCAAATGAAATGCTTTATTTATTTTTTTGAGACTTTTTTTCTTCTTTCCAGGAATAAAGCCTATTGCTTTACTGAGATGTAGACTAAATACCATGAGTCCCAAGACAGAGCTGGTTACTGGAGCTACAATAAATATGTTTGTGTTTCACTTAGAAGGAAGGAGTTGAGCATCAAGGGGCTCCAGAGTGGAATGAATTCATATCAGAGCATAGTAATTGGATTTGCCTTGAATTGAACTTTAAACCAGGGAATTTATACACAAACAAGCAGGAACAATATTTTAAGAAAAATATACTGTGAGCACTGCTCTGGGAAGAAAAGTTAATTATGTGTACTTTCGTTATTTAATTTAACAGAACCTCTAAACTGTGAAAATGATGACAACATAGCTACCAGTGTGTAATTCTTAAGTTTATCCAACCTCTCTAGCCACTACTCACCTAGGTAAGGTGGTCATACAATTTATCATTTAAACTGGACACTTAGAAAGTAAAAGTGAGTATTTTTATTGAATACATTGAGACAGCATGAATAAACTGGAACTGAACCAGGCAAACTAGCACAGACTAATCGTGGGCAAAACTCACTTTCAAGCAAAGAAACTGAATCAGCATGAAGTCTTCAGGCAGAGGATGGTGGCAAGGACAGGGTCAAACGAATGAAGGGCCAGGAAGAGGAAATTTCCCTTCTGGCACAGCTTTGAACACAGATTTTAGAACTGAGAAGGATGGTACATTCAGCTAGCTCAACCAGATGAGAAACTGAAGAGGAACTAGGAAGACTCTGTCAGCTTTTTACAAAGTAGGAACAAGCTCCAGGCCTCCTGACTTAGTTACATTAAGCTTACTCTTGGGTAGCTTCTGGGGCTTTACTGTCAGCTTAGTGAATAAAGTCCCAATGGAAGGGATATCAGGGGCCAGTCACTTTCCATCCTAGCACCCCTCCACTCTTCCATGAAATGTCCCCTCTGACAATAGGAACATTTTTAGTTCTCCTATAGAAGAACTAGCAGATAATAGCACTAGTGGATAATAGTACCAATCATTTGAATAGTGCATGCGGTATTGATTAGGCCTATTCTCATTAATTAACACATTTATTAAAGATTCATTTATCCAGAAAACCAATTAACACTCATTACCCCCAGCAGAAAATTGAGGTCTAAGGATAGCAACACACAGGACTAGTCAGTTGTTTGTTTGTTTGATTTGTTGTTTGAGTCAAGGTCTCACTCTGTCACCCAAGCTGGATTGCAGTGGCACGATCACAGCTCACCACAGCCTCAACCTTCTGGGCTCACATAACCCTTTTACTTCAGCCTCTTGAGCAGTTGGGACTACAGGCACACCACCACAACCAGCTAATTTTTTACCTTTGTAGAGATAAGGTCTTCTTATGTTGTTAAGGCTGGTGTCCAACTCCTGGGATCAAACAATCCTCCTGCCTCAGTCTCCCAGAGTGCTGGGATCACATATGTGAGTTTTGATGAAAAAGGGAAAGGTCTCTAGGCAATATGATACTGTAAAAAAAAGAGTAGGTGATGGAGGACCTTCAACAGAGTGCCTGAGATGCTCAGATGGCCAAAGGGAAGGTGTTGAATGTTAGCAAGGGGATGACTAGAGTGACTAAGAAGGACACGAGAAGGGCACAAAAAGTTTCAAAAGACAAATATTGCATGGTGTCTACCCTGGCAAAGAGGCTTGTTAAGGTTTCCTGAAAGTTAGTTAGAAGAATGAGCTCACATGTGGAGCTGGTGTGGGGTGTCCAGAGCACCAAGTGTTTTCTCTGCTTTTGATTATAGGCAGAAGCTTAGGAATCAAAGACCAGTAATTAATTATCCCTTTGAAGGCAGTTTTCTATGTCTTATTCCAGCTCTTTAGTATTTTCCTGCAAGTCAAGGTGAATTGGCAGAAAGAGGGAGATGAGTTAATTCAAATATAGAATTATTTTTTACTCTTATTCATGAGTAGCACATTCTGTTTTATCAAATGGGGCCAGGAAAGTTGAAATGGATGCCTCTTACAAATATAAGAGAAAAATAACAGATCTGGTATTGTTTGAAATGAAAGAGCAGTTATTTCTGGAGTGTCCACTTATCTGTGGCAGTATCTCTACAGCATGAAACTAATGTTTCAATGAAGATGGAAAAATTGAATCAGTCAGAAATATAGTGACACCATATTTCTCCGGTATTGCCTATTACATATTTGGGGATTAACAGACAAACATTTCAGGTTTCACCAAGATGTAGAATGCCATGGAGAATCGATAGCTCTACAATGAGATCATAAGGTATCTTTCAAGACTTTTTATTTTTAAAATGTATAACTGGTTCCTGCCTGAATAGACTGTTCATATCTGTCAAATGATCAATGTTATAAATTTGTCTATCTTCTCTGGAATTAACAAAATGACTAGGAATGCTCTGAACTATTAAAAAAGGATGCTAGAAATAAAGTTGAAATTATTTTTAAATTTCCTATTGCTTAGACTTTTAAAGTAAAATCTTCACTCACTGGAGAAAAAAATCACAATTTCCTTTTACTGTTCTTAAAAGTAATTTCATGCAATTAATATGAGTTCTATTTGATGGCCTTGTTTCATACTTGGAATTTGAGTTATTTCTCATATTGGGAATTTTTTTTTTTATTAATCAGTATTTTTTATTATGGTTTTGTGGGGTACAGTTAAGGGTTAGGTGTACGATTATGTTTCATTCAGGCACCCTGTTAATAAGAGGTGTTTTCCCATCCCCAGACAGATATTTGCTACTGTTAATCCCATCCCCCTCCCCCTCCATAGTTTCCCAGTACCGTCATTCATTTTCTTATAGTATTACTTTGGATGTTCAGGGTCCATTATATGAGTGAGAACATGTGATATTTGGATCTTTGTTTCTGTGAGAGGTCGCTCAGTATTATAGACTCTAGTTCCATCCAGGTTGCTGCGAAATTCTGAATTTTGTTCTTTTTTATGGCTGTGTAATATTCCATCGTGTATTTTTTAATTAGGTTATTAATAAAGGACAAGTGTTTAGTTATTCATGTGCAGATTTTGTTACTTGTCTCGGGTATAGGATTATATTAAAATATCAATTATCTGAATTTCAAGTGTAAGATACAGTATATATTCAATTATGGTCCATCTAGCAAAATACATCTGTTGAGACACTGTAAAGACTGAGCAGATAGGCACACATAATCACACTTATTCATTCACATTTTTAATGAACATTTACTATTTGATGGGCACTAGAGTAGGCATTGTTAGAACTGAATTAAAGCCTTTATACTCCCTAAACACTGAAAAGATTGTTCTGTGTAACCCCTCCTCCATCACAGATACTCACAGATAAATTTAAAACAATATTAAAATATAAAACATATAAATAAATTATCAGAGCTCTTTTTGCCACACCACCATCATAACTACTTTGTTAATTTTTGAAAACCTTAAATATTAAATTTTTTCAGAATATATTTTTTCCTCCTTTGTGGATGCTTGGGTTTTTCTTATTCTTTACACATTTGTT